>NC_069504.1:22911069-23031069 GCF_027579735.1 Bombina bombina
ATAGATAGATAGATAGATTGATAGATGATAGATAGATAGATAGATAGATAGACAGATGATAGATAGACAGATGATAGATAGATAGATAGATTGATAGATGATAGATAGATAGATAGATAGATAGATAGATAGATAGATTGATAGATGATAGATAGATAGATAGATAGATAGATTGATAGATGATAGATAGATAGATAGATAGACAGATGATAGATAGATAGACAGATGATAGATAGATAGATAGATAGATAGATAGATAGATAGATACATAGATAGATAGATAGATACATAGATAGATAGATAGATAGATTAACTCCCCAGAAGGGTCACTCTCACTAACAAAAATATACACAAATAGGGGCTCAGTTTATGAGACCGCTACTCCCTAACCTGTCTGCCACCTTTTTTGGTGATGGATTGAATTCGTCCTGATCTGATTTAATTGGGATGATTGACAGCCACTGTTAGTGGCCGATTGGCAGGCAGTGAGCAGAGGGCGGTATTGCACCAGCATTTTACCAGAACTGCTTGTGCAATGATAAATGCAGACAGCGTATGCTGTTGGCATTTAGCGATGTCGAGAGGACAGGATTCTCTGTAGCTCGACTGATAGTAAATCTACCCCAAAACCTGAGTGCCAGATGATACTCTCTGAATTTAAATGCAAAACAAATCCTTGTAATGCCCAGTGACGTTTTGTGGTACTCACCTGTACCTCAGGAAGGGGTTAACACCCAGAAACATCACAATGCAATGATTTGTTAAGCATTTAAATACAAAGGGGACGATTTATTAAGCTCCGTATTGAGCTTGATGCCCCTGTTTCTGTGTGAGCCTTAAGACTCCCCAGAAACTGAAGTTATGAAGCAGCGGTCCAAAGATTGGCCGCAAATCTACAGGGGGCGGCATTGCACGAGCAGTTCACTAGAACTGCAGACAGCGTATGCTATTGGCATTTATCGATGTGCAGCGGACAGGATATGCTACATCGTATAATGCCCACTTGCACTATGATAAATCTACCCAAAGAGTGCCATAAGTGTCATCTCCACTATATTTTATATACATATATATTTATATTAAATATTAGCCATGTTTTGACCTCTTGATTGCATTGCAATTGATTGATAAGATCCCTGGCAGCCAATGAGTTAATAAAGGCTTCTCTTTAGAGCATGTTTATAGGATCCGACCTTTCAACGCCTCCTGTGGCATTAGGTCAAGGTGTTTGCTTGTCTTGTCACAATATATCTGTTGCGCCTTTGCATAATGATACACAGTATGTCGGAGCTTTCTAAATAAAGTCTAATACAATCATAAGAACCACAAGAACAACAGAACCCATAATCTGTAAAGCATTTTTACTGGTAACAATGACAGTTTCAGTAATATCCCTTTATTTATGCTCATTTCATTAGCATCTTATCATTTTATGTTACAAAAGATTTCCTCTTTTGTTCTGAATCTTTGTTTTGGCGCTTAGCAAATACTATTAGCACCTAAAGATTTGAGTTCTCTGATGAATGAGAAATAAGGAACAAATATCTGTTCCAGGGTAAGTCATTTTGACCGTTCAGGTGGTTTTGCAGATTATCAATTATGTTGTATTTTCTTTGAGGATTACAAAGTCATCATAATTACATCAGGGCTGAGAAAAGAAGCATTTACAGAAGAATACGAGGTACTAGAGAACAGTGTTGTTATCTATGATAGTGTCACAGTGTGCATATGACACGTGCATCTTATCTAAGATGGGATTTGGCTATGTAACTGGCATGACCTGTACTGAGTATTTAACTGGACTAGGGTCTGATTATTTAGGGCTGTTATTTAGTTAGTATATAATATGGTACAACAGGATATGTTGCCATGTAGCTGGCATCTGGTCTGGCAGGCACACTTGCATAAGATGGTTCAGGGGCATTTATCTGTATAGTTTCTGATGTATAGATCACTTTAGTTATGTAGCTGTAATGAAGGGCTGAGAGAAAACTTGGTTGGACGCTCTTATGAAGAGGACATCCGGCAGTTGTTTGAGGTAGATAAAGGAAAAGGAAGACATATAGTAGATATTGGTCTAGAAATAACACAGATGTTGAAATGAGTTCATATAACAGGTAAAGTCTAAGGCTAAGAGACTTTCACTTGAGAAACCAATGATAATGACAATGACTTACAAACTATAGGGCCATAAAATCTAAAAATAAATAACCCAATCTTTAGATAGAGCACAACCACACTAAATTGTATTTGTTGTTTTTCCAGAATATGACACAAAATTGAAAGATTGGAAAGAGACCATGAAAAGGGATGAGAACTCTCTGGGCAGATGCCAGAATAAGCCCCTTGTTATTTCTGGATATGCAAGCTGCAATTTATTTATAGGACAGGAAGTCCAGTGAAGGAGAAACATACGCTGAAAGCTGATTACAGAAGAAACACATTCTCCTCTTGCCATTGTATCATAATAAACTGCATTTAGATGCTATTGTTTAACCCCCTGCTGACATATACAGACTAAATAACAGAATCATCCCAAACAGGAGGAACTAATGCACAGTACCTTATGTGCTACAACACTATAAAGCAGAGGGTTGGGATTGTAAAGCAATATATAATTAGTATTATTTATATTATCATTTTTTTGTAAAGCGCCAACAGATTCCGCAGCACTATAACCATAGGTATAAGTGCGCAGATAACATTTATAAGAAGCACGTGGGCAGAGCGCAAACAGATTCCGCAGCACTATAACCACAGGTATAAGTGTGCAAATAACATTTATAAGAAGCACGTGGGCAGAGGGCAAACAGATTCTGCAGCACTATAACCATAGGTATAAGTGCGCAGATAACATTTATAAGAAGCACATGGGCAGAGGGCAAACAGATTCCGCAGCACTATAACCATAGGTATAAGCACGCAGATAACATTTATAAGAAGCACGTGGGCAGAGGGCAAACAGATTCCACAGCACTATAACCATAGCTATAAGTGTGCAAATAACATTTATAAGAAGCACGTGGGCAGAGGGCAAACAGATTCAGCAGCACTATAACCATAGGTATAAGTGCGCAGATAACATTTATAAGAAGCACGTGGGCAGAGCGCAAACAGATTCCGCAGCACTATAACCATAGGTATAAGTGCGCAGATAACATTTATAAGAAGCACGTGGGCAGAGCGCAAACAGATTCCGCAGCACTATAACCATAGGTATAAGTGCGCAGATAACATTTATAAGAAGCACGTGAGCAGAGGGCAAACAGATTCCGCAGCACTATAACCATAGGTATAAGTGTGCAGATAACATTTATAAGAAGCACGTGGGCAGAGGGCAAACAGATTCCGCAGCACTATAACCATAGGTATAAGTGCGCAGATAACATTTATAAGAAGCACGTGGGCAGAGGGCAAACAGATTCTGCAGCACTATAACCATAGGTATAAGTGCGCATATAACATTTATAAGAAGCATGTGGGCAGAGGGCAAACAGATTCCGCAGCACTATAACCATAGGTATAAGTGCACAGATAACATTTATAAGAAGCACGTGGGCAGAGCGCAAACAGATTCCGCAGCACTATAACCATAGGTATAAGTGCGCAGATTGCACAGATAACATTTATAAGAAGCACGTGGGCAGAGGGCAAACAGATTCCGCAGCACTATAACCATAGGTATAAGTGCGCAGATAACATTTATAAGAAGCACGTGGGCAGAGTGCAAACAGATTCCGCAGCACTATAACCATAGGTATAAGTGCACAGATAACATTTATAAGAAGCACGTGAGCAGAGCGCAAACAGATTCCGCAGCACTATAACCATAGGTATAAGTGCGCAGATAACATTTATAAGAAGCACGTGGGCAGAGCACAAACAGATTCTGCAGCACTATAACCATATGTATAAGTGCGCAGATAACATTTATAAGAAGCATGTGGGCAGAGGGCAAACAGATTCCGCAGCACTATAACCATAGGTATAAGTGCGCAGATAACATTTATAAGAAGCACGTGAGAAGAGCGCAAACAGATTACGCAGCACTATAACCATAGGTATAAGTGTGCAGATAACATTTATAAGAAGCACGTGGGCAGAGCGCAAACAGATTACGCAGCACTATAACCATAGGTATAAGTGCGCAGATAACATTTATAAGAAGCACGTGGGCAGAGGGCAAACAGATTCTGCAGCACTATAACCATAGGTATAAGGGCGCAGATAACATTTATAAGAAGCACGTGGGCAGAGTGCAAACAGATTCCGCAGCACTATAACCATAGGTATAAGTGCACAGATAACATTTATAAGAAGCACGTGAGCAGAGCGCAAACAGATTCCGCAGCACTATAACCATAGGTATAAGTGCGCAGATAACATTTATAAGAAGCACGTGGGCAGAGCACAAACAGATTCTGCAGCACTATAACCATATGTATAAGTGCGCAGATAACATTTATAAGAAGCATGTGGGCAGAGGGCAAACAGATTCCGCAGCACTATAACCATAGGTATAAGTGCGCAGATAACATTTATAAGAAGCACGTGAGAAGAGCGCAAACAGATTACGCAGCACTATAACCATAGGTATAAGTGCGCAGATAACATTTATAAGAAGCACGTGGGCAGAGCGCAAACAGATTCCGCAGCACTATAACCATAGGTATAAGTGCACAAATAACATTTATAAGAAGCATGTGGGCAGAGGGCAAACAGATTCCGCAGCACTATAACCATAGGTATAAGTGTGCAGATAACATTTATAAGAAGCACGTGGGCAGAGCGCAAACAGATTACGCAGCACTATAACCATAGGTATAAGTGCGCAGATAACATTTATAAGAAGCACGTGAGCAGAGCGCAAACAGATTACGCAGCACTATAACCATAGGTATAAGTGCGCAGATAACATTTATAAGAAGCACGTGGGCAGAGGGCAAACAGATTCTGCAGCACTATAACCATAGGTATAAGGGCGCAGATAACATTTATAAGAAGCATGTGAGCAGAGGGCAAACAGATTCTGCAGCACTATAACCATAGGTATAAGTGCACAGATAACATTTATAAGAAGCACGTGAGCAGAGCGCAAACAGATTACGCAGCACTATAACCATAGGTATAAGTGCGCAGATAACATTTATAAGAAGCACGTGGGCAGAGGGCAAACAGATTCTGCAGCACTATAACCATAGGTATAAGGGCGCAGATAACATTTATAAGAAGCACGTGAGCAGAGCGCAAACAGATTCTGCAGCACTATAACCATAGGTATAAGTGTGCAGATAACATTTATAAGAAGCACGTGAGCAGAGGGCAAACAGATTCTGCAGCACTATAACCATAGGTATAAGCACGCAGATAACATTTATAAGAAGCACGTGGGCAGAGGGCAAACAGATTCTGCAGCACTATAACCATAGGTATAAGTGCGCAGATAACATTTATAAGAAGCACATGGGCATAGGGCAAACAGATTCTGCAGCACTATAACCATAGGTATAAGTGCACAAATAACATTTATAAGAAGCACGTGGGCAGAGCGCAAACAGACTCCGCAGCACTATAACCATAGGTATAAGTGCGCAGATAACATTTATAAGAAGCACATGGGCAGAGCGCAAACAGATTCCGCAGCACTATAACCATAGGTATAAGTGCGCAGATAACATTTATAAGAAGCACATGGGCAGAGGGCACGGCCAAGGGTTGCACGGTTATAGAACACTTGTACAGCTAAGGGGTTCCAGGGGACAACAAAAGGGAGGAACTGAGATAAGAGAGTTAGTGCACATTCTATGCATCCCTGATCAGTAGAGTCTTTAGAGTGATGGTAAATGATGGTTTAGAACCAAATGCCATCTGAAAGACCATGGGCTCCATTTATTAAGCAGCGAACGTTGCTTTGGAGCTCTCTTGTTTCAGGCTCGCCTGAAACAGAAGCTAAGAAACAGTGGTCATAAGACGGATACGCCTAAACCTGTCTGCCACCTTTTAGGTGAAATCATCCCGATATGATCAGAATGATTGACAGCCCCTGCTTCACTATTAATAAATCTACCCCATGAGTAAGAATGTCTAATTGTACCTTTTGGTTGTCTTACATACCTGAAAAATGTAGCTATGTCGCATTTAGGATGCTTAATCTGGCGGGCCCCCATCGCGATTCCATTTTTTATTCTTAGAACATTGCTTTGCACCAATCAAAAGCAATGTCATCTGACAGCCTTTTAATGATGGTGAGACAGACTGACGTTACCACGCATGCGCTCCACTGCCGGTAGTGAAAGAATTCATCAGCCACAATGATGTGTCACAACACACGTTCATGAAAGGCACACGTATGCACACTACAGGCAGAGGGAGGTCTGCAATGAAGTGGGAGTAAACACTGAATTGTAGCTCTAGCATTGCAGTCAGTAATCTCGTTATTCACTGTTTACTTGGATGACATAGCAGTCACATTGGAGCACGCGCGAAAAACAGGCAGCAAGGGAGTGAGCATAGAGTGACAGTTATAATCAAGTGTCCATCATGTAACTCTGCCCTCATAATCATTTATTTTCTTTATTCTGTGATGAGAGTGCACTTCCATAGGCTCTAATGGGAGCCTTATTCTCATGCCGTGACACACAGCACAGAACCTAGCACAGCGGAGGTGGTAAGTTGTGCAGCGATGGGCACTTTAAATCTATATGTATATGAGCTTATGTACTTACTAACCCTCATGGGCGGATAAGTTACTGCCACTGGGTTACTAATGGAAAGGGACACACCTCTGCAAGTGTGACAAGGAAACATTCCTTTATTTAGGAAAGGAGCACAAAAGAAAAATACATTTTGAAATTCCTCTTTCAATGA
Organism: Bombina bombina; assembly: GCF_027579735.1. Taxonomy (NCBI): domain Eukaryota; kingdom Metazoa; phylum Chordata; class Amphibia; order Anura; family Bombinatoridae; genus Bombina; species Bombina bombina. Next base: position 22,917,937 of record NC_069504.1, read on the forward strand.
CTGTATTTTCATTCATGGGGGTAGATTTACCAAACAGCAAATAGAGAGTAGCAGCACAAAAACGTAAGTTTCAATAGCCTTTAATTTGAGACATCACAAAAAAACAAAAAACAACGTTTCAGTCAGCACCTGACCTTAATCATGTTGTACATAAATATGTCCACAACCACTCTATATAAAGCCATAAGAGGAGGAGTCTACTACCTGTACAGGTGTTTCACATTCAGTTAACCCATCATCTACTGAAAAGAGAATATTTTCCAGACTCCATCTAGTGGTTACAGGACTACTCATCTTACATATATATTAACCTGAAAGACGCAATATACAGATTAACAATCTTCTTAACATTAATATTCTTTTATTAGACAATTAATCCTACTCTATTTAAAAACAGCATTCTGGCAGCAAAATATTTATATTAAATTCAATTATACTTTTTCTAAAAAACATTTACAAAGTGACATTCCAGTCTATTTCCCTATTCATCCCTAGTGGAATGAGAGCTTGAAGGTTATATATCCAAAAAAAAGAGGTTTTTTTTGCCTGTCTCCCCCTCTCCTAGGTCTCCTAATCTGTTCAATAACCTGGTATCTTAGTTGTGAAATAGTATGTCCTGCTTGTAGAAAATGATTTGAGACCGGAGCATCCCTGTTCTTACACGTATATTAGATTTGTGTTCAGTTATTCTATCTCTTATCCTGCATGTAAACTCACCTATGTATATTTTCGAACATGGACACTTCACCAGATAGATAACATATTCTGAATTACATGTATAATAGCCAGGGATTTTATACTTTCTACCATTTAGTGGGTGAGTAAAAGAATCACCCTTAATAATGTTATTACAATTACAGCACCCCAAACATGGGAAACATCCCAGTTTAGGGGTAGCTATATATGTCTGAATCAGTTTCCTCTCCGGGCCTAGATCTGCTCTCACTAATTCATCTTTTAGATTTCTACATCTCTTATATGCAAGCATAGGTGGCTCTTCAAATTATCCAATCGGGGGGTTAAGATCTTTGATTATAGACCTATGTTTTCTAATGATGCTATTTATATCTTGTACTCAGGGGGTTGTATTGGGACACAAAAAACACCCGTTTGTTGTCCTGTTTATCCTTCAGTTTCATCCCTCTAAGGATGGAATGTCTGGCAATTTCACTGACTTCTCTAATTTGTTGCTAAACAAGCTGCTTTGGGAAACCTCTCTCCAGAAAATGATCACCCATCTTACTTAATCTAGTCTTTACCATATCCTCATCAGAGACAATCTTTTTAACCCTAAGGAGTTGGCTTCTGGGTAAACTCTGAATAAGGGGGAGGGGATGGGCACTTTCATATCTCAGTAGACTGTTCCTATCACTGTCCTTTCTATATAGATCAACTTTCAATTCCCTCCCACTCTTGATCACATTAGTGTCCAAAAACGCCACTGACTCTTTACTATGTGTCAATTTAAATTTAATATGTCTCATAGAGATATTGAGTTCAGCCACAAACTCAAGCAGGGAGTCAATGTCGCCCCCCCCCCCATATGCCAAATACATCATCTATATATCTAAACCAACATGTCAATACTGTAAAAAAGTTCTATTGACATATACAAATTTTTCTTCATATACATTCATGAAAATATTGGCATATGTGGGGGCGACATTTAACCCCATTGCTGTCCCCTGGCACTGAATAAAAAACTGATCCTGGAAGAGGAAGTAATTACAATAAAGGATAAGCTCTAACAATTCCAAAATAAATTCACATTGGAACTCAGAGAACATCCCATTAGTGATAATAGCTTGTCTTATGGCGCCTAATCCACTAATATGAGTAATTGATGTGTACACGCTATTAACATCCAGTGTATAAAGGATGAATTTATCACTCTGTATATCCAGCTCTTCTAGTTTAATTAAGAATGCCCCTGTATCTTTGATGTATGACATTGACTCAGTAGCAAGGGGTCTAAGGAGTTTATCCAGGTATATAGACACATTTGTCATGATAGAATTGGTACTCGCCACAATAGGGTGACCTGGGGGGGGGGGTCTCCCTGTTTTTGTGTATCTTAGGCAATGTGTAAAATACTGTGTAGAAAATATTTCCTATATTAAAAATGTCTGTTCTTTCTCAGTAATCAGGCAATTACACATAGCCTTATTGATACATTTCTCAAATTCTCTCTTCACTTCAAATGACGGATCTCTATCCATAAATTTATAGATCTCCCTATCCTGGAGTTGTGTTTTAATTTCCTGAACATAGTAACTTCTATCCAAGATAACTGTGGCCCCGCCTTTATCAGCTGGCTTGCATATAATATATTTATTACCCTTTAAATCTAACAGAGCTCTAGTTTCCATCTTAGTAAAGTTACTATGCAGAAATTTCTTACCCCTGTTCGAGACTCTATTTTTGTATTTCAATGCATTAACATCTCTCAGAACTAGTTGCATAAAAGTTTCAACACTATCGCCTAGATTACGAGTCTTGCGTTAGCCTTAAAAAGCAGCGTTGAGAGGTCCCAATGCTGCTTTTTAACGTCCGCTGGTATTACGAGTCTTGAAATGACAGGTGTACCGCTCACTTTTTTGGCCAGACTCGAAAATACCGCAAATCCACTTCCGTAAATTGCGTATCCTATTTTTTCAATGGGATTTGCCTAACGCCGGTATTACGAGTCTTCCAAAAAGTGAGCGGTAGACCCTCTCCTGTCAAGCCTGGTACAGCAGTAGTTAAGAGTTTTATGGGCTTAAGCTGTAGTATAAAACTCTTAACTAAAGTGCTAAAAAGTACACTAACACCGATAAACTACCTATTAACCCCTAAACCGAGGCCCCCCACATCGCAAACACTAAAATAAAATATTTAACCCCTAATCTGCCGAACCGGACATCGCCGCCACTATAAAAAATATATTAACCCCTAAACCGCCGCACTCCGCATCGCAAACACTAGTTAGAATAGCCAATAGAATTACAGTAGCTCTTATTCTATTGGCTATTCAAATCAGCCAATAGAATTAAAGTAGCTCTCATCCTATTGGCTGATTTGAATTTGAAGGCTCAAATCAGCCAATAGGAATTCAAGGGACACTATTTTTAATTGCGTACCTTGAATTCCTATTCAGTGTACGGCGGAGATCGTATGAAGAGGATCCTCCACGCTCCATGGCTCCAGTCTTCAGTTCCAGCGTTGCAGATCTTCAGTTCCAGCATCGGCGGTCTTCAGTTCCAGAGTGGACGGTCTTCAGCTCCGCGGTCATCAGTCTTCAACTCCTCCGCTCCGCGCCGGCTGGTTCCTGGAAGAAGAAGATGTCGCCGCTTGGAAGAAGACTTCACCGCCTGGAACAGGACCTTCTCCGCCGGTCTTCAGGACAGGTAAGGACCACTTGGGGGTTAGACTTAAGTTTTTTTAAGGGGGGATTGGGTGGGTTTTAGAGTAGGGGTGTGTGGGTGGTGGGTTGTAATGGGAGGTTGTTCTTTTTTTACAGGTAAAAGAGCTGATTACTTTGGGGCAATGCCCCGCAAAAGGCCCTTTTAAGGGCTGGTAATAGAGCTGATTACTTTTTAATTTAGTTTAGGGTAGGTAAATTTTATTATTTTGGGGGACCTTTTTTATTTTATTAGGGGGCTTAGATTAGGTGTAATTAGCTTAAAATTCTTGTAATCTTTTTTTATTTTTTGTAATGTAGTGTTTGTTTTTTTTTGTAATATATATTAGTGTATTTAACTGTATTTTAGTTGAGATAATTGTAGTTTATTTAAATAATTTATTGATAGGGTAGTGTTAGGTGTAATGGTAACTTAGGTTAGGATTTATTTTACAGGAAATTTGGTAATTATTTTAACTAGGTAGCTATTAAATAGTTAATAACTATTTAATAGCTATTGTACCTAGTTAAAATAAATACAAAGTTACCTGTAAAATAAATATAAACCCTAAAATAGCTACAATGTAATTATTAATTATATTGTAGCTATCTTAAGTTTTATTTTATAGGTAAGTATTTAGTTTTAAATAGGAATAATTTAGTTAATAATATTAATATTATTTAGATTTATTTTAATAATAATTAAGTTACGGGGTGTTAGGGTTAGACTTAGGTTTAGTGGTTAATATATTTAATATAGGTGGCGGCGGTGTAGGGGGATTAGATTAGGGGTTAATAAATTTAATATAGGTGGCAGTGGGGTAGGGGGCTCAGATTAGGGGTTAATATAGTTATTATAGGTGGCGGCCGGGTAGGGGGCTCAAATTAGGGGTTAATAGAGTTATTATAGGTGGCGGCGGGGTAGGGGGCTCAGAGTAGGGTTAATATAGTTAATGTAGGTGGCGGCGGGGTAGGGGGAAATATACAAGCGTAACTTCTATGTTACGCCGTATATGTGATACCAAACCAGCGCAGAATTTGGAGTCGCCGGCTTTTGCGGGAGACGCTGCATATCGGATCGGGCCCCTAGTCTCTCCATCACAAACAGAAATTAAGGATAACTGTCATGTCATGCAGTGCTATATTGTACTGATCTTGTCTCTCTGTCACATAAAGAAATGCAGCAGAACTCTCATGTCATGCAGTGCTATATTGTACTGATCTTGTCTCTCTGTCACATACAGAAATGCAGCAGAACTGTCAGTCATGTCATGCAGTGCTATATTGTACTGATCTTGTCTCACCTTCACATACAGAAACGCAGCAGAACGGTCATGTCATGCAGTGCTATATTGTACTGATCTTGTCTCTCCTTCACATACAGAAATGCAGCAGAACTGTCAGTCAGTCATGCAGTGCTATATTGTACTGATCTTGTCTCTCTCTCACAAACAGAAATGCAGCAGAACTCTCATGTCATGCAGTGCTATATTGTACTGATCTTGTCTCACCTTCACATACAGAAACGCAGCAGAACGGTCATGTCATGCAGTGCTATATTGTACTGACCTTGTCTCTCTGTCACATACAGAAATGCTGCAGAACTGTCATGTCATGCAGTGCTATATTGTACTGACCTTGTCTCTCTGTCACATACAGATATGCAGAACTCTCATATCATGCAGTGCTATATTGTACTGATCTTGTCTCTCTCTCACATACAGAAATGCAGCAGAACTGTCAGTCATGTCATGCAGTGCTATATTGTACTGATCTTGTCTCTCTGTCACATACAGAAATGCAGCAGAACTGTCAGTCATGTCATGCAGTGCTATATTGTACTGATCTTGTCTCTCCTTCACATATAGAAATACAGCAGAACTGTCATGTCATGCAGTGCTATATTGTACTGATCTTGTCTCTCTGTCACATAAAGAAATGCAGCAGAACTGTCATGTCATGCAGTGCTATATTGTACTGATCTTGTCTCTCCTTCACCTAAAGAAATGCTGCAGAACTGTCATGTCATGCAGTGCTATACTACACTGATTTTGTCTCTTCTTCACATACAGAAATGCAGTAGAACTGTCATGTCATGTAGTGCTATATTGTACTGATCTTGTCTCTCCTTCACATACAGAAATGCAGCTGAACTGTCTGTCATGTCATGCAGTGCTATATTGTATTTATCGTGTCTCTCCTTCACATACAGAAATGCTGCAGAACGGTCATGTCATGCAGTGCTATACTACACTGATTTTGTCTCTTCTTCACATACAGAAATGCAGTAGAACTGTCATGTCATGTAGTGCTATATTGTACTGATCTTGTCTCTCCTTCACATACAGAAATGCAGCTGAACTGTCTGTCATGTCATGCAGTGCTATATTGTATTTATCGTGTCTCTCCTTCACATACAGAAATGCTGCAGAACGGTCATGTCATGCAGTAAGATATTGTACTGATCTTGTCTCTCCTTCACATACAGAAATGTAGTAGAACTGTCATGTCATGCAGTGCTATATTGTACTGATCTTGTCTCTCCTTCACATACAGATATGCAGCAAAACTGTCATGTCATGCAGTACTATATTGTACTGATCTTCTCACTGTCACATACAGAAATGCAGCAGAACTCTCATGTCATGCAGTGCTATATTGTACTGATCTTGTCTCTCTGTCACATACAGAAATACAGCAGAACTGTCATGTCATGCAGTGCTATATTGTACTGATCTTGTCTCTCTGTCACATACAGAAATGCAGCAGAACTCTCATGTCATGCAGTGCTATATTGTACTGATCTTGTCTCTCCTTCACATACAGAAATGCAGTAGAACTGTCAGTCATGTCATGCAGTGCTATATTGTACTGATCTTGTCTCTCCTTCACATATAGAAATACAGCAGAACTGTCATGTCATGCAGTGCTATATTGTACTGATCTTGTCTCTCTGTCACATAAAGAAATGCAGCAGAACTGTCATGTCATGCAGTGCTATATTGTACTGATCTTGTCTCTCCTTCACCTAAAGAAATGCTGCAGAACTGTCATGTCATGCAGTGCTATACTACACTGATTTTGTCTCTTCTTCACATACAGAAATGCAGTAGAACTGTCATGTCATGTAGTGCTATATTGTACTGATCTTGTCTCTCCTTCACATACAGAAATGCAGCTGAACTGTCTGTCATGTCATGCAGTGCTATATTGTATTTATCGTGTCTCTCCTTCACATACAGAAATGCTGCAGAACGGTCATGTCATGCAGTAAGATATTGTACTGATCTTGTCTCTCCTTCACATACAGAAATGTAGTAGAACTGTCATGTCATGCAGTGCTATATTGTACTGATCTTGTCTCTCCTTCACATACAGATATGCAGCAAAACTGTCATGTCATGCAGTACTATATTGTACTGATCTTCTCACTGTCACATACAGAAATGCAGCAGAACTCTCATGTCATGCAGTGCTATATTGTACTGATCTTGTCTCTCTGTCACATACAGAAATACAGCAGAACTGTCATGTCATGCAGTGCTATATTGTACTGATCTTGTCTCTCTGTCACATACAGAAATGCAGCAGAACTCTCATGTCATGCAGTGCTATATTGTACTGATCTTGTCTCTCCTTCACATACAGAAATGCAGTAGAACTGTCATGTCATGCAGTGCTATATTGTACTGATCTAGTCTCACCTTCACATACAGAAATGCAGCAGAACTGTCAGTCATGTCATGCAGTGCTATATTGTACTGATCTTGTCTCTCAGTCACATACAGAAATGCAACAGAACTGTCATGTCATGCAGTGATATATTGTACTGATCTTGTCTCTCTGTCACATACAGAAATACAGCAGAACTGTCATGTCATGCAGTGCTATATTACACTGATCTTGTCTCTCTTTCACATACAGAAATGCAGCAGAACTGTCAGTCAGTCATGCAGTGCTATATTGTACTGATCTTGTCTCTCTGTCACATACAGAAATGCAGCAGAACTGTCATGTCATGCAGTGCTATATTGTACTGATCTTGTCTCTCCTTCACATACAGAAATGCAGCAGAACTGTCAGTCATGTCATGCAGTGCTATATTGTACTGATCTTGTCTCTCTGTCACATACAGAAATGCAGCAGAACTGTCATGTCATGTAGTGCTATATTGTACTGATCTTGTCTCTCTGTCACATACAGAAATGCAGCAGAACTGTCAGTCATGTCATGCAGTGCTATATTGTACTGATCTTGTCTCTCTGTCACATACAGAAATGCAGCAGAACTGTCAGTCATGTCATGCAGTGCTATATTGTACTGATCTTGTCTCTCTGTCACATACAGAAATGCAGCAGAACTGTCAGTCATGTCATGCAGTGCTATATTGTACTGATCTTGTCTCTCCTTCACATATAGAAATGCAGCAGAACTGTCAGTCATGTCATGCAGTGCTATATTGTACTGATCTTGTCTCTCTGTCACATACAGAAATGCTGCAGAACTGTCAGTCATGTCATGCAGTGCTATACTGTACTGATCTTGTCTCTCCTTCACAAACAGAAACTTCTTGAGAACTGCTGGTGCAATGCTGTCCCCTGCAGATTCACGGCCAATCGTATTTGAGATGGTTGATTTCTGTCCGCCGCATCAACGCAGGTGGACAAGTTATGGAGCAGCGGTCTTTAGTCTCACCGTCACATACAGAAATGCAGCAGAACTGTCAGTCATGTCATGCAGTGCTATATTGTACTGATCTTGTCTCACCGTCACATACAGAAATGCAGCAGAACTGTCATGTCATGCAGTGCTATATTGTACTGATCTTGTCTCACAGTCACATACAGAAATGCAGCAGAACTGTCAGTCATGTCATGCAGTGCTATATTGTACTGATCTTGTCTCTCTGTCACATACAGAAATGCAGCAGAACTGTCATGTCATGCAGTGCTATATTGTACTGATCTTGTCTCTCTCTCACATACAGAAATGCAGCAGAACTGTCATGTCATGCAGTGCTATATTGTACTTATCGTGTCTCTCCTTCACAAACAGAAATGCAGCAGAACTGTCATGTCATGCAGTGCTATATTGTACTTATCGTGTCTCTCTGTCACATACAGAAATGCTGCAGAACGGTCATGTCATGCAGTAAGATATTGTACTGATCTTGTCTCTCCTTCACATACAGAAATGCAGTAGAACTGTCATGTCATGCAGTGCTATATTGTACTGATCTTGTCTCTCCTTCACATACAGAAATGCAGTAGAACTGTCAGTCATGTCATGCAGTGCTATATTGTACTGATCTTCTCTCTGTCACATACAGAAATGCAGCAGAACTGTCATGTCATGCAGTGCTATATTGTACTGATCTTGTCTCTCTCTCACATACAGAAATGCAGTAGAACTGTCATGTCATGCAGTGCTATATTGTACTGATCTTGTCTCTCCTTCACATACAGAAATGCAGCAGAACGGTCATGTCATGCAGTGCTATATTGTACTGATCTTGTCTCTCTCTCACATACAGAAATGCAGCAGAACTGTCATGTCATGCAGTGCTATATTGTACTGATCTTGTCTCTCTCTGTCACATACAGAAATGCAGCAGAACTGTCAGTCAGTCATGCAGTGCTATATTGTACTGATCTTGTCTCTCTGTCACATACAGAAATGCAGCAGAACTGTCATGTCATGCAGTGCTATATTGTACTGATCTTGTCTCTCCTTCACATACAGAAATGCAGCAGAACTGTCAGTCATGTCATGCAGTGCTATATTGTACTGATCTTGTCTCTCTGTCACATACAGAAATGCAGCAGAACTGTCATGTCATGTAGTGCTATATTGTACTGATCTTGTCTCTCTGTCACATACAGAAATGCAGCAGAACTGTCAGTCATGTCATGCAGTGCTATATTGTACTGATCTTGTCTCTCTGTCACATACAGAAATGCAGCAGAACTGTCAGTCATGTCATGCAGTGCTATATTGTACTGATCTTGTCTCTCTGTCACATACAGAAATGCAGCAGAACTGTCAGTCATGTCATGCAGTGCTATATTGTACTGATCTTGTCTCTCCTTCACATATAGAAATGCAGCAGAACTGTCAGTCATGTCATGCAGTGCTATATTGTACTGATCTTGTCTCTCTGTCACATACAGAAATGCTGCAGAACTGTCAGTCATGTCATGCAGTGCTATATTGTACTGATCTTGTCTCTCCTTCACAAACAGAAACTTCTTGAGAACTGCTGGTGCAATGCTGTCCCCTGCAGAATCACGGCCAATCGTATTTGAGATGGTTGATTTCTGTCCGCCGCATCAACGCAGGTGGACAAGTTATGGAGCAGCGGTCTTTAGTCTCACCGTCACATACAGAAATGCAGCAGAACTGTCAGTCATGTCATGCAGTGCTATATTGTACTGATCTTGTCTCACCGTCACATACAGAAATGCAGCAGAACTGTCATGTCATGCAGTGCTACATTGTACTCATCTTGTCTCACCGTCACATACAGAAATGCAGCAGAACTGTCAGTCATGTCATGCAGTGCTATATTGTACTGATCTTGTCTCTCTGTCACATACAGAAATGCAGCAGAACTGTCATGTCATGCAGTGCTATATTGTACTGATCTTGTCTCTCTCTCACATACAGAAATGCAGCAGAACTGTCATGTCATGCAGTGCTATATTGTACTTATCGTGTCTCTCCTTCACAAACAGAAATGCAGCAGAACTGTCATGTCATGCAGTGCTATATTGTACTTATCGTGTCTCTCCTTCACAAACAGAAATGCAGCAGAACTGTCATGTCATGCAGTGCTATATTGTACTTATCGTGTCTCTCTGTCACATACAGAAATGCTGCAGAACGGTCATGTCATGCAGTAAGATATTGTACTGATCTTGTCTCTCCTTCACATACAGAAATGCAGTAGAACTGTCATGTCATGCAGTGCTATATTGTACTGATCTTGTCTCTCCTTCACATACAGAAATGCAGTAGAACTGTCATGTCATGCAGTACTATATTGTACTGATCTTGTCTCTCTCTCACATACAGAAATGCAGCAGAACTGTTATGTCATGCAGTGCTATATTGTACTGATCTTGTCTCTCTCTCACATACAGAAATGCAGTAGAACTGTCATGTCATGCAGTGCTATATTGTACTGATCTTGTCTCTCCTTCACATACAGAAATGCAGCAGAACGGTCATGTCATGCAGTGCTATATTGTACTGATCTTGTCTCTCTCTCACATACAGAAATGCAGCAGAACTGTCATGTCATGCAGTGCTATATTGTACTGATCTTGTCTCTCTGTCACATACAGTAATGCAGCAGAACTGTCATGTCATGCAGTGCTATATTGTACTGATCTTGTCTCTCCTTCACATACAGAAATGCAGCAGAACTGTCATGTCATGCAGTGATATATTGTACTGATCTTGTCTCTCCTTCACATACAGAAATGCAGCAGAACTGTCATGTCATGCAGTGCTATATTGTACTGATCTTGTCTCTCTGTCACATACAGAAATACAGCAGAACTCTCATATCATGCAGTGCTATATTGTACTGATCTTGTCTCTCTCTCACATACAGAAATGCAGCAGAACTGTCAGTCATGTCATGAAGTGCTATATTGTACTGATCTAATCTCTCTGTCACATACAGAAATGCAGCAGAACTGTCATGTCATGCAGTGCTATATTGTACTGATCTTGTCTCTCTTCACATACAGAAATGCAGCAGAACTATCATGTCATGCAGTGCTATATTGTACTGATCTTGTCTTTCTGTCACATACAGAAAGGCAGCAGAACTGTCAGTCATGTCATGCAGTGCTATATTATACTGATGTTGTCTCTGTCACATACAGAAATGCAGCAGAACTGTCATGTCATGCAGTGCTATATTGTACTGATCTTGTCTCTCCTTCACATACAGAAATGCAGCAGAACTGTCAGTCATGTCATGCAGTGCTATATTGTACTGATCTTGTCTCTCCGTCACATACAGAAATGCAGCAGAACTGTCAGTCATGTCATGCAGTGCTATATTGTACTGATCTTGTCTCTCTGTCACATACAGAAATGCAGCAGAACTGTCATGTCATGCAGTGCTATATTTTACTGATCTTGTCTCTCCTTCACATACAGAAATGCAGCAGAACTGTCAGTCATGTCATGCAGTGCTATATTGTACTGATCTTGTCTCTCTGTCACATACAGAAATGCAGCATAACTGTCAGTCATGTCATGCAGTGCTATATTGTACTGATCTTGTCTCTACTTCACATACAGAAATGCAGCAAAACTGTCATATCATGCAGTACTATATTGTACTGATCTTGTCTCTCCTTCACATACAGAAATGCAGCAGAACTGTCATGTCATGCAGTGATATATTGTACTGATCTTGTCTCTCTGTCACATACAGAAATGCAGCAGAACTCTCATGTCATGCAGTGCTATATTGTACTGATCTTGTCTCTCTGTCACACACAGAAATGCAGCAGAACTGTCATGTCATGCAGTGCTATATTCTACTGATCTAGTCTCACCTTCACATACAGAAATGCAGCAGAACTGTCAGTCATGTCATGCAGTGGTATATTGTACTGATCTTCTCTCTGTCACATACAGAAATGCAGCAGAACTGTCAGTCATGTCATGCAGTGCTATATTGTACTGATCTTGTCTCTACTTCACATACAGAAATGCAGCAAAACTGTCATGTCATGCAGTGCTATATTGTACTGATCTTGTCTCTCTGTCACATACAGAAATGCAGCAGAACTGTCATGTCATGCAGTGCTATATTGTACTGATCTTGTCTCTCTCTCACATACAGAAATGCAGCAGAACTGTCATGTCATGCAGTGCTATATTGTACTTATCGTGTCTCTCCTTCACAAACAGAAATGCAGCAGAACTGTCATGTCATGCAGTGCTATATTGTACTTATCGTGTCTCTCTGTCACATACAGAAATGCTGCAGAACGGTCATGTCATGCAGTAAGATATTGTACTGATCTTGTCTCTCCTTCACATACAGAAATGCAGTAGAACTGTCATGTCATGCAGTGCTATATTGTACTGATCTTGTCTCTCCTTCACATACAGAAATGCAGTAGAACTGTCATGTCATGCAGTACTATATTGTACTGATCTTGTCTCTCTCTCACATACAGAAATGCAGCAGAACTGTCATGTCATGCAGTGCTATATTGTACTGATCTTGTCTCTCTCTCACATACAGAAATGCAGTAGAACTGTCATGTCATGCAGTGCTATATTGTACTGATCTTGTCTCTCCTTCACATACAGAAATGCAGCAGAACGGTCATGTCATGCAGTGCTATATTGTACTGATCTTGTCTCTCTCTCACATACAGAAATGCAGCAGAACTGTCATGTCATGCAGTGCTATATTGTACTGATCTTGTCTCTCTGTCACATACAGTAATGCAGCAGAACTGTCATGTCATGCAGTGCTATATTGTACTGATCTTGTCTCTCCTTCACATACAGAAATGCAGCAGAACTTTCATGTCATGCAGTGATATATTGTACTGATCTTGTCTCTCCTTCACATACAGAAATGCAGCAGAACTGTCATGTCATGCAGTGCTATATTGTACTGATCTTGTCTCTCTGTCACATACAGAAATACAGCAGAACTCTCATATCATGCAGTGCTATATTGTACTGATCTTGTCTCTCTCTCACATACAGAAATGCAGCAGAACTGTCAGTCATGTCATGAAGTGCTATATTGTACTGATCTTGTCTCTCTGTCACATACAGAAATGCAGCAGAACTGTCATGTCATGCAGTGCTATATTGTACTGATCTTGTCTCTCTTCACATACAGAAATGCAGCAGAACTGTCATGTCATGCAGTGCTATATTGTACTGATCTTGTCTTTCTGTCACATACAGAAAGGCAGCAGAACTGTCAGTCATGTCATGCAGTGCTATATTGTACTGATGTTGTCTCTGTCACATACAGAAATGCAGCAGAACTGTCATGTCATGCAGTGCTATATTGTACTGATCTTGTCTCTCCTTCACATACAGAAATGCAGCAGAACTGTCAGTCATGTCATGCAGTGCTATATTGTACTGATCTTGTCTCTCCGTCACATACAGAAATGCAGCAGAACTGTCAGTCATGTCATGCAGTGCTATATTGTACTGATCTTGTCTCTCTGTCACATACAGAAATGCAGCAGAACTGTCATGTCATGCAGTGCTATATTTTACTGATCTTGTCTCTCCTTCACATACAGAAATGCAGCAGAACTGTCAGTCATGTCATGCAGTGCTATATTGTACTGATCTTGTCTCTCTGTCACATACAGAAATGCAGCAGAACTGTCAGTCATGTCATGCAGTGCTATATTGTACTGATCTTGTCTCTACTTCACATACAGAAATGCAGCAAAACTGTCATGTCATGCAGTACTATATTGTACTGATCTTGTCTCTCCTTCACATACAGAAATGCAGCAGATCTGTCATGTCATGCAGTGATATATTGTACTGATCTTGTCTCTCTGTCACATACAGAAATGCAGCAGAACTCTCATGTCATGCAGTGCTATATTGTACTGATCTTGTCTCTCTGTCACACACAGAAATGCAGCAGAACTGTCATGTCATGCAGTGCTATATTCTACTGATCTAGTCTCACCTTCACATACAGAAATGCAGCAGAACTGTCAGTCATGTCATGCAGTGGTATATTGTACTGATCTTCTCTCTGTCACATACAGAAATGCAGCAGAACTGTCAGTCATGTCATGCAGTGCTATATTGTACTGATCTTGTCTCTACTTCACATACAGAAATGCAGCAAAACTGTCATGTCATGCAGTAAGATATTGTACTGATCTTCTCTCTGTCACATACAGAAATGCAGCAGAACTTTCAGTCATGTCATGCAGTACTATATTGTACTGATCTTGTCTCTCCTTCACATACAGAAATGCAGCAGAACTGTCATGTCATGCAGTGCTATATTGTACTGATCTTGTCTCTCTTCACATACAGAAATGCAGCAGAACTGTCAGTCATGTCATGCAGTGCTATATTCTACTGATCTAGTCTCACCTTCACATACAGAAATGCAGCAGAACTCTCATGTCATGCAGTGCTATATTGTACTGATCTTGTCTCTCAGTCACATACAGAAATGCAACAGAACTGTCATGTCATGCAGTGATATATTGTACTGATCTTGTCTCTCTGTCACATACAGAAATACAGCAGAACTGTCATGTCATGCAGTGCTATATTACACTGATCTTGTCTCTCTTTCACATACAGAAATGCAGCAGAACTGTCAGTCAGTCATGCAGTGCTATATTGTACTGATCTTGTCTCTCTGTCACATACAGAAATGCAGCAGAACTGTCATGTCATGCAGTGCTATATTGTACTGATCTTGTCTCTCTGTCACACACAGAAATACAGCAGAACTGTCATGTCATGCAGTGCTATATTACACTGATCTTGTCTCTCTTTCACATACAGAAATGCAGCAGAACTGTCAGTCAGTCATGCAGTGCTATATTGTACTGATCTTGTCTCTCTGTCACATACAGAAATGCAGCAGAACTGTCATGTCATGCAGTGCTATATTGTACTGATCTTGTCTCTCTGTCACACACAGAAATACAGCAGAACTGTCATGTCATGCAGTGCTATATTGTACTGATCTTGTCTCTCTGTCACATACAGAAATGCAGCAGAACTGTCATGTCATGCAGTGCTATATTGTACTGATCTTGTCTCTCCTTCACATACAGAAATGCAGCAGAACTGTCAGTCATGTCATGCAGTGCTATATTGTACTGATCTTGTCTCTCTGTCACATACAGAAATGCAGCAGAACTGTCATGTCATGTAGTGCTATATTGTACTGATCTTGTCTCTCTGTCACATACAGAAATGCAGCAGAACTGTCAGTCATGTCATGCAGTGCTATATTGTACTGATCTTGTCTCTCTGTCACATACAGAAATGCAGCAGAACTGTCAGTCATGTCATGCAGTGCTATATTGTACTGATCTTGTCTCTCTGTCACATACAGAAATGCAGCAGAACTGTCAGTCATGTCATGCAGTGCTATATTGTACTGATCTTGTTTCTCCTTCACATATAGAAATGCAGCAGAACTGTCAGTCATGTCATGCAGTGCTATATTGTACTGATCTTGTCTCTCTGTCACATACAGAAATGCAGCAGAACTGTCAGTCATGTCATGCAGTGCTATATTGTACTGATCTTGTCTCTCCTTCACAAACAGAAACTTCTTGAGAACTGCTGGTGCAATGCTG
The DNA here is from genome assembly GCF_027579735.1 of Bombina bombina. Classification (NCBI taxonomy): domain Eukaryota; kingdom Metazoa; phylum Chordata; class Amphibia; order Anura; family Bombinatoridae; genus Bombina; species Bombina bombina. The sequence goes on from NC_069504.1 coordinate 22,933,678, forward strand.
TCCCCTGCAGATTCACGGCCAATCGTATTTGAGATGGTTGATTTCTGTCCGCCGCATCAACGCAGGTGGACAAGTTATGGAGCAGCGGTCTTTAGACCGCTGCTTCATAACTTCTGTTTCCGACGAGCCTGAAGGTTTCCCAGAAACAAGGGACCTCAAGCTCCATACGGTGCTTGATAAATATGCCCCAATGGGGAAAATTTATGAAGCAGCGGATGCTGCTTATTCCGTGCGAGCCTTCTGGCTCACCAGAAATGTAAGTTAAGAAGCAGCGGTCTTAAGACCACTGCTCCTTAACTCGTCTGCCACCTCTGAGGTGGCGGACAGCAATCATCCCAATCATATATAATCAGGATGATTGACACCCCCTGCTAGCAGCTGATTGGCCACAAATGTACAGGGGCCCATATTGCACAAGCATTTCACAAGAAATGCTTGTGCTATGGTAAATTCTGACAGCGTATGGAGTCGGCATTTAGCAATGCCAGGTGTACATGATCCGCTACAGTGGATCATGTCCGTCCGACATTTGTTAAATCGTCCCCTAAGTGCTGTTGCATTGTCTTTTTATCATGCATTTGTTGATTATACAAATCTATGCTCAACATGTTAAAATGCTCCCCTTTTTTAAAACCATAAGTAATATTTGTTGAGTATAGTACCCCTTTAAAGGAAAAAAAATAATTTAAAATTGTAATCATCACTAATTATGAACCAGTTTGCACCACATTTTCCCTTTGTGTGTGTACACTTTTACTTTTAAGTAAGTTTGCAAAACTCCAGAGAAAATCCTTCTAAATTCCCACTTTTTATGTTTATGTGGTTTCTTTTTTTTTATTATTATTTAACAAGACTTATTCATACAGACACACTTCTAAAGGACTGGAAGTACCACACAGAAGAAAGTAAATCCTGAGCTATGCTGGTAAACACACTATGGTAGTTTAGTGCATATGGCATATTATGTGACCCGCTATATATAATACATTAGTACCCAGGTGCAGCTGTGGTCAATACGGCTTTAACATATGCCCGGAGACTAGGACAGGTAATAAGTTGAGAATCTAGAGAATGGTCAGGAACCAGCCAAGTCTGGGAGCCAAACAGGAATACCAGGAGCCAAATAAATTGGTAGTCTATATCCAAATTGAGTTCAGCAACCAATTAGAAATACTAGGAGCCAAATCCAGAGACAAGAAAATAGTCAGGTGTCACACAGAATTTAGTTACCAATCAAAAATACTAGGAGCCACATCAGAAGACAAGAAGGTAGTAAGGTGCCAGGCATAGTTTAGTAACCAGTCAGAAACAAAAGAGTCAAATCAGGAAGAATGAGGATATTCATGTGCCAGACTTAGTTTAGTTACTAATCAGAAATACTAGGAACCAAATCAAGAGAAAAGAGAGTAGGCAGGTGCCAGGCATAGTTTAGTAACGAATTAAACATTACAGGAACCAAATCCAGAGACAAGAGGGTAGTCAGGTGCCAGGCATAGTTTAGCTAACCAACCATGAACACAGGAGCCAAATCAGGAGACAAGAGGCTAGTAAGGTGTCAGGCACAGTTTAGTAACCAACCAGGAACAGAGGAGCCAAATCAGGAAACAAGAGGTTAGTCAGGTGCCAGAAATAGTTTACTAACCTATCATGGAAATAGAAGCCAAATCAGGAGGTAAGACTGTAGGCAAGTAACATGCATAGTTTACTAACCAATCCGGAAAATGGGAGCCAAATCAGGAGATAAACAGTAGGCAAGTACCAGGCACAGTTTACTAACTAATTAGGAACACAAGAGCCAAACTAAAAGACAAGAGGGAAGTCATGTGCCAGGGATTGTTTAGTAACCAATCAGGAACACAGAAGCCAAACCAGAAGAGAAGAGGGTAGTCAGCAAGACCAGATTAGGAGATTTTTTAGAATAATCAGTGCTAATCGGGAATGTCAGGAAATGAATCAGGAGAAAAGATGGTAACCAGGAGCAAGTAAGAGTTCAGTGACCAATCAGGAATATCAGGAGCCAAATCAGGTTACAAGAAGGTAGTCAGGAGTCACAAAGAGTTCAGTACAGGAGTCAACAAGTACCCTAAGAAACTAATATCAGCAAGGAGGCTTTAAGTTTAGTGCGTCTGCACCATAAAAAAAACTACAGTGGTTATGTGCCAAAATAAGATGCAAGAAATGAAGCCCCACCAAACTTGGTTAAACACCTGCATCCATAGGAATCAAATATAACAGCGGCTGAGAAAAAATGATGCAAGAAAAAGCACCAGCAACACGATAAAACCACCTGAATTGAATTCAAAGAGTTTCCATGGCAGACCCTAATGGATTGGGATGGAATCCAAAATATCTAAGTAAACTTTGCATTTCTACTTTGAGGACAAATTTACTATCCCATCCTACAGTCACTGGGGCCATTCATTAGGCTAGATTACGAGTTTTGCGGTATGAGTGAAAAAGCAGCGTTAAGGCTCTTTTTCACTACCCCTGGTATTATGAGTCTTGCAGGTTTAGGGGCACCGCACACTTTTTTGGCCAGAATGCAACATAATTACCGCAGCTTTCAAAAAGTATCTTTTCAATGGGACTTCAATAGCGCCGGGAATTACGAGTCTGCCTGGGAGGCCAAAAAGTGAGGGATACACCCTATACCGCCAAGTTCAATACCGTAAACTGAAAGTCAGTAGTTATGAGTTTTAGGCTACAAAGCTGTAACATAAAACTCATAACTAAAGTGCTAAAAAGTACACTAACACCCATAAATTACTTATTAACCCCTAAACCGAGGCCCTCCCGCATCGCAAACAGTAAAATAAAATTATTAAAACCTAATCTGCCGCTCCGGACATCGCCGCCACTAGAATAAACATATTAACCCCTAAACTGCCGCACTCCCGCATCGCAAACACTATTTAAATATTATTAACCCCTAATCTGCTGTCCCTAAAATTGCCGCAACGTACATTATACTTATTAACCCCTAATCTGCTACCCCCAATGTCGCCGGCACTATACTTAATGTATTAACCCCTAAAACTAAGTCTAACCCTAACCCTAACACCCCCTAACTTAAATATAATTAAAATAAATCTAAATAAAAATTACTATTATTACCTAAATAATTCCTATTTAAAACTAAATACTTACCTATAAAATAAACCCTAAGCTAGCTACAAAATAACTAATAGTTACATTGTAGCTAGCTTAGGGTTTATTTTTATTTTACAGGCAAGTTTGTATTTATTTTAACTAGGTAGAATAGTTACTAAATAGTTATTAACTATTTAATAACTACCTAGCTAAAATAAATACACTACACACTACACTAACACCTAACCTTACACTACAATTAAATAAATTACCTAAATTAAATACAATTACCTAAATTACAAAAAACAAACAAACACTAAATTACACAAAATAAAAAAAAGAAATGATCAAATATTTAAAATAATTACACCTGCGGAGCTAGCCTTTGGAGAAACAAGACGTGTTTAGGGGAAGCTCCTGCCATTATCCTATTTAAAATAGCTTTTTTCCCTCAAAAACTACAACTAAGTTCTCTCAATTTCAGGTTCAGAAGGAATAGCAGTGATCTTTAAGCTGAGGAAAAGCCGGAGGAGTAAGCATTTAAAGGAGCTTTTACACCTCTCGCACAGACCCACCACGTGAGATTATATATGGTAGTCTGGAGAAGTCAGTTGTGGTCGCGGCTCATTTGTAAAAACAAAAGCTCTCAATGAGTACTCAACTTGTAAAATACAGCATTGACACTTATCTTAGTTACTTTCACGGCTAACTTCTCAAGGGATCTGCTGTTCTAATTTGGACTCAAATCCTAACAAAGATGGCGGCTATCTTACTTTTACTACAGCAACTGGAGGCAAGGATGGATAGTCACTCCGTGAGTTGCATATGGAACTTGTCTCAGGACGAGATACGCTTGGAGAGGAATACGTACCCTACACAGGATCGTCGGTACATATGGAAGCTCTTTCGGCCGTCTCCTCTTCTTACCTACCTGAGAGGGTAGAGTCGGCACACAACTTTGTTCATTCAAGCGCAGAAACCTTCCAACCTACCACCTTACAAAGCTCCGCTGGGTCTGCAAGGAGTACACAGAGTCCTGCTTGGTTGCCGGACTCCAACATCAGTGAAAACAGAGATCCCGCTGGGCTGGAGGGGATGCTGGACTCTTTAGATCATGACAAGTCTAGAAGGGCTACTGCTGTGCTATCAGCTGTCGGAGAAAAGATTCTAGAGATAGATCCAAGATCGCTAATAAATTTAACCTCTGGAGCTGTTTGTCCCAAGGTGCAGAATCATAGCGATGAACGGATCGCCTGGTTTGATCTGAACTCTGCTCTCCTTTATTCAACGATCCAACGCAGTAGTTTGGAGAGGACTGATATTTCCTTTTTACGGAACCCGGCATGCAGTTTCTCAGAATGGGGATCCTTCCAATCTCAACTTATCAGTACCGACCAACTTGATATGGGTTTTCACTATGCTGAGCCTTGGTCATCAGGAGAACTGTTTTCTTGTTCCCGAGCAAGACACCTACAGAAAATAGGTATAGGATGAACTGTTGATTCAAACCTGAAACTGTTAGAGCACTTGCTGACAGCCCCGCTAGAGCTACTTGGATATGTTTCTCCGTTATATACACTAAATGTGGGACACTCGTTCTAAGGTTCCCATCTTGTAAGACTTTTGTGTGCATTGAATATATTTCTGTTACCCCATATATCCCTTCCCATGAAATCCTAGTACAAATCTGTTATTAAACCATAGTTGCATGCTATAGGAGAGTTTATTGCCAAGCATTTATACTGCTGATTTCGGTATTATGAGCCGTTGAAAATTTATTGTTTCTTTTTTCATTACTTCTCCCACAGACCGGATACATAGGCTGGTTTGGTTCTGTTGTGATACAGGCTGGTCATTCTGTACATGTTAATTTTTAGGAATGAGCGGTATGGCCCAGCTCTGAGATTTACTTAGTTCACTATGCCTCTTTCTTACCGCACCATAGCTCATACGATTAGCTAATATTTTATATGCAATTCAACCCTATACATCACTAAGCTAGCGTTGCCTTCTAGTAATAAGAGGTAAGGTGCATATATTTCTATGATATTTTTATAGACTTATAGGCCCATCACTATACCACTAATTGTCTATTACTATTTCTATTGCCTTACTGACTTTAAGCACCACATTGCTGCTCTTTCAGTGAGTAGTACAGTTGGCCCTCGGATGTTATATACTTTTTCAACAGGGCTCAGATCATCCCTAATGTTATAGGAACCAATTATAACTTAGGCTGTGCTTTCTGGACCATATAACTCCAGTATATTCGCTGTTAGTCTGCCTAATTAAGGTCATATTTCTGTTGTTAACATCTTTATTGTATAATGTTTGCCTACAATCTTGTGAGTTTTTCTTGGTTAATCTCTCTATCCCAATGCCAAACAATATGATCCCATGGAGTCTACACAATAGTCTAGTATAACATAGGTGACCATGTGTCATAGTAGAACTTTTAGGACATAGATATGTCTCTAACATACCCAACCCCAAGTAATTTCTATTCAACTTCACCAGTCTAGGTATACTATAGCTTATTATTTATCTATCTCGGTCAAGTGCTCGTGCCAAATATGGCTACCCTTAAAATCAAGACCTGTAGCTGTGTATTATACTTGACTTAACCCAGGGTGAAACTATCCCTCTATCTACTCCATAGGCCTCCCCCCTTACTTGCTAACATTAGCACTTGAAGTAGAAGCTCTGAGTTTTCTATTATTTGCCCATAGGTATATACGGTAGGTTGGGCCCCTCCTACAGCTACACAGACTCTTATAACTCACACAAACTCATCACATCTTTTGGGTTCTTTGTTCTATACACATCTGATATTATATACCCAATTTTACACAGTTGTTGTCATTTTTATACCAATCACCTCTTAACCTCTTGTATTAAGCCTAGTGGATTCACCAGTCTGTTTAATTTTAATAGTTCTTTGTTGTTCCTTATTTCTAAGTTACATGCCTAACATCTATACTGATATACTATCAAGTTAGCAGCCACGGTCTCAGAGTATTATCGCCTAACTCATGTAGCCCTATACAAGATGGACTTAGCTATGAAATAGCCTAGCCGATACAATTCATATGGCACACAATATTGTAATAGACCCTAGAGATACGTATCAGAAGTTTAAAGTTTCCACTTAATTCATAACACCTATGCTCCTGAAAATTGATAGCAGGCGTGGTTATAGAACACACTTGATAAATTTGAAGGTACCCACAGTATAAAGTTTCACCCTCATGATAGCTTGAACCTATGATATGTTCATTTGATTATGTTCAAATTCAGAAATAGTCATTATGCCCTAACTAGTCTAATGCCTAGTGACACTCCTCTGACTAAATATTACTGGTGAACATATCGTATTCATTTGAATACAGCTCGCTTAGAGTTTAAGCACTCACTCATTCATTCTAGGACTCCCCAGAGCAGCTCCTTCCTTATACAAAGTACCCTACATGTTTACTATTGGCTGTGTGTGTAATGTTACATTATATTATATCTGTGTCATTATGGTTATATGGTTGCCCATACTCTCATGATAATTACCACTTCATTCAATATAAACAAAGTTCTTTACCTTTACGTATAATGTAACTAAAAAACCTCAGAGGCCTAAACACATCCATTAGTGTAACACTTTAACTTGCTCCGCCCCCCATCCTTATCCTCCCCCTTACCTTATTTTGAGCGGCTCTTGCCCGCTGCACCCCCACACCCATTCCCTGCTCACTAGCTAAGCTCACTATCTATATGCATTAAAAAAATTTTTTGAGGAAACCGTATATTAACTATGGTTTCTTAGAAATCACATGATGGGTTCTCATTAACCTGCTAATATGTAAGCCTTTTCCATTTTACCTGATAATTTTCATTATTCCTGAGCTTTAGCTACCATAACCTATTATATATCAAAAATGAAGTCACTATTAATACAACTCAATATTGTGTAACACATTCTTCATAGTCTTCCTATGTAACTTTGCTTATGATGTACAATATATTTGCTTAAATTCACCCTGCAACATAGATTGAAAATTGATTTCTCATGGTAATGCGTACCAATATGTTGCCTATGATACATATGCTGTTGATTCATATTGTTTGTTTTTGGAGATTTATTTCTCCATCCTGTTTCATAACCTAATTGTTCAATACAATGTTGAGCTGCTGCTTTTATGATTTATGTATATTGTTGAAACCTCAATAAAAAAATATATTAAAAAAAATAAATAAATAATTACACCTAATCTAATATCCCTATCAAAATGAAAAAGCTCCCCCAAAATAAAAAAAAAAACCCTAGCCTAAACTAAACTAAACTACCAATAGCCCTTAAAAGGGCCTTTTGTGGGGCATTGCCCCAAAGAAATCAGCTCTTTTACCTAATAAAACCCACCCAATAAACCTTTAAAAGAAACTAACACTAACCCCCGAAGATCCACTTACAGTTTTGAAGACCGGACATCCATCCTCAGGCGGGAGAAGTCTTCATCCAAGTGGCAAGAAGTCCTCAATGAAGCTGGGAGAAGTCTTCATCCAAGCCAGCAGCAGTGGTCCTCTAGATGGGCAGAAGTCTTCATCCAGATGGCATCTTCTATCTTCATCCATCCGGTGCGGAGCATCCTCTTCTTACGACGACTCTTCTGGAATAAAGGTTCCTTTAAGTGACGTCATCCAAGATGGCGTCCCTTGAATTCCGATTGGCTGATAGAATTCTATCAGCCAATCGGAATTTAAGGTGAAAAAACTCTATTGGCTGATGCAATCAGCCAATAGGATTGAGCTTCAATCCTATTGGCTGATCCAATCAGTCAATAGGATTGAGCTTGCAGTCTATTGGCTGATTGGAACAGCCAATAGAATGCGAGCTCAATCCTAATGGCTGAATTTTTATTTTGATAGGGCTATTAGATTAGGTGTAATTAGTTTAAATATCTGATCATTTCTTTTTTATTTTGTGTAATTTAGTGTTTGTTTGTTTGTTTTTTGTAATTTAGGTAATTTATTTAATTGTAGTGTAAGGTTAGCTGTTAGTGTAACTCAGGTTAGGTTTTATTTTACAGGTAAATTTGTATTTATTTTAGCTAGGTAGTTAGTAAATAGTTAATAACTATTTACTAACTATTCTACCTAGTTAAAATAAATACAAACTTGCCTGTTATATAAAAATAAAACCTAAGATAGCTACAATGTAACTATTAGTTATATTGTAGCTAGCTTAGGTTTTTTTTTATAGGTAAGTATTTAGTTTTAAATAGGAATGATTTAGGTAATGATAGTACTTTTTATTTAGATTTATTTTAATCATATTTAAGTTAGGGGGTGTTAGGGTTAGACTTAGGTTTAGGGGTTAATAAATTTAGTATAGTGGTGGCGATGTTAAGGACGGCAGATTAGGGGTTAATAATATTTAACTAGTGTTTGTAAGTCCAATATGCACAAGCACCAAGGTAATTCCCACTCCTGGGGTTGCAAAAAATTGTTTGCAGGTGTGCAAGCTAACAGACCTGCACCATGGTCTGAAAAAATTCAAAAGAAAATAATTTAGCAGCACCACCGATTAGTGTAAAAAAATTACTTTATTGTGCCAACTAAAACAGACATTCAACTACTGTTTGTGATGCGGGAGTGCGGCGGTTTAGGGGTTAATATGTTTATTATAGTGGCGGCGATGTCCAGAGCGGCAGATTAGGGGCTAATAAGTATAATGTAGGTGTTGGCGATGTCGGGGGTGGCAGATTAGGGGTTAATAAGTGTAAGATTAGGGGTGTTTAGACTCGGGGTTCATGTTAGGGTGTTAGGTGTAAACATAAATTTATTTTCCTTATAGGAGCTTTACGCTGCTTTTTTGCAGGTGTTAGACTTTTTTTCAGTCGGTTCTCCCTATTGATGTCTATGGGGAAATCGCTACGGGGAAATCGTGCACGAGAACGTAAAACCAGCTCACTGCAGCTTTCAGCAGCGCTGGTATTGGAGTGCGGTGTGGAGCTCAATTTTGCTCTACACTCACTTTTTGCCTGTTAACCATGGGTTTTTGTAAACCTGTAATACCAGCGCTGTAGGGAAGTGAGAGGTGAAAATAATGTGCAAGTTAGCAACGCACCCCTCATAACGCAAAACTCATAATATAGCCGATTGTTAATAAGGGAAATCCTTCTTTATACTTACTATCGCCTAGATTTAGAGTTTTGCGGCCAAAGGGGTGCGTTAGCTACGCGTCTTTTTTTTCTAGTGCTGCTTCTAAACAACGCTGGTATTTAGAGTTCTCTGAAGGGCTGCGTTAGTCTCCAAAAAGGGAGCGTACAGGCATATTTACCGCCACTTCAACTCTCAATACCAGCGTTGCTTACGGTAGCGGCTAGCTGGAAAAACGTTCTTGTTCACGATTCCCCCATAGGAAACAATGGGGCAGTTTGGGCTGAAAAAAAACACCTGCAAAAAAACAGCGTTCAGCTCCTAACACAGCCCCATTGTTTCCTATGGGGAAACACTCTCTAAGTCTGCACCTAACACCCTAACATGTACCCCGAGTCTAAACACCCCTAACCTTACACTTATTAACCCCTAATCTGCCACCTCTGCTATCGCTGACACCTGCATTATACTATTAACCCCTAATCTGCCAACCGGACCTCGCTGCTACTCTAATAAATGTATTAACCCCTAAAGCTAAGTCTAACCCTAACCCTAACACCCCCCTAAGTTAAATGTAATTTTAATCTAACGAAATAAATTAAATATTATTAACTAAAGTATTCCTATTTAAAGCTAAATACTTACCTGTAAAATAAACCCTAATATAGCTACAATATAACGAATAATTATATTGTAGCTATTTTAGGATTTATATTTATTTTACAGGCAACTTTGTATTTATTTTAACTAGGTACAATAGCTATTAAATAGTTATTAACTATTTAATAGCTACCTAGTTAAAATAATTACAAAATTACCTGTAAAATAAATCCTAACCTAAGTTACAATTAAACCTAACACTACACTATCAATAAATTAATTAAATAAATTACCTACAATTACCTACAATTAAATAAACTAAACTAAATTACAAAAAAAAACCACTAAATTACAAAAAATAAAAAAAAGATTACAAGAATTTTAAGCTAATTACACCTACTCTAAGCCCCCTAATAAAATAACTAAGCCCCCCAAAATTAAAAAATTTCCCTACCCTAATCTAAATTAAAAAAGTTAACAGCTCTATTACCAGCCCTTAAAAGGGCTTTTTGCGGGGCATGCCCCAAAGTAATCAGCTCTTTTGCCTGTAAAAAAAACACAATACCAACCCCCAACATTAAAACCCACCACCCACATACCCCTACTCTAACCCAAACCCCCCTTAAATAAACCTAACACTACCCCCCTGAAGATCTCCCTACCTTGAGTCGTCTTCACCCAACCAGGCCAAAGTCTTCATCCGATGGGGCAGAAAAGGACATCCAGACTGGCAGAAGTCTTCATCCTATCCAGGCAGAAGAGGACATACGGGCCGGCAGACATCTTCATCCAAGCGGCATCTTCTATCTTCATCCATCCGATGAGGAGCGGCTCCATCTTCAAGACCTCCGGCGCGGAACATCCTCCTTCCCCGACGACTACCCGACGAATGAAGGTTCCTTAAAGTGACGTCATCCAAGATGGCGTCCCTCGAATTCCGATTGGCTGATAGGATTCTATCAGCCAATCGGAATTAAGGTAGGAAAAATCTGATTGGCTGATTGAATCAGCCAATCAGATTCAAGTTCAATCAGATTGGCTGATCCAATCAACCAATCAGATTGATCTTGCATTCTATTGGCTGATCGGAACAGCCAATAGAATACGAGCTCAATCTGATTGGCTGATTGGATCAGCCAATCCGATTGAACTTGAATCTGATTGGCTGATTCAATCAGCCAATCAGATTTTTCCTACCTTAATTCCGATTGGCTGATAGAATCCTATCAGCCAATCGAAATTCGAGGGACGCCATCTTGGATGACGTCATTTAAAGGAACCTTCATTCGGCGAGTAGGCGTTGGTGAAGAAGGATGGATCCGTGTCGGCTGGAAGAAGATTGCTCCGCTCCGGATGGATGAAGATAGAAGATGCCGCTTGGATGAAGATGTCTGCCGGTCCGGATGTCCTCTTCTGCCCGGATAGGATGAAGACTTCTGCCGCTCCGGATGTCCTCTTTTGGTCCATCGGTGCCCGGCTGGGTGAACACGACACAAGGTAGGGAGATCTTCAAGGGGGTAGTGTTAGGTTTATTTAAGGGGGGTTTGGGTTAGAGTAGGGGTATGTGGGTGGTGGGTTGTAATGTTGGGGGTTGGTATTGTGTTTTTTTTACAGGCAAAAGAGCTGATTACTTTGGGGCATGCCCCGCAAAAAGCCCTTTTAAGGGCTGGTAAAAGAGCTGGTTACTTTTTAATTTAGAATAGGGTAGGGACCTTTATTATTTTGGGGGGATTTTTTATTTTCTTAGGGGGCTTAGAGTAGGTGTAATTAGCCTAATATTCTTGTAATCTTTTTTATTTTTTGTAATTTAGTGGGGTTTTTTTTTTGTAATTTAGTTTAGTTTATTTAATTGTATTTAATTGTAGGTACTTGTAGTTAATTTATTTAATTTATTTATTGATAGTGTAGTGTTAGGTTTAATTGTAACTTAGGTTAGGATTTATTTTACAGGTAATTTGGTAATTATTTTAACTAGGTCGCTATTAAATAGTTAATAACTATTTAATAGCTATTGTACCTAGTTAAAATAAATACAAAGTTGCCTGTAAAATAAATATAAATCCTAAAATAGCTACAATATAATTATTCGTTATATTGTAGCTATATTAGGGTTTATTTTACAGGTAAGTATTTAGCTTTAAATAGGAATACTTTAGTTAATAATATTTAATTTATTTTGTTAGATTAAAATTATATTTAACTTAGGGGGTGTTAGGGTTAGACTTAGCTTTAGGGGTTAATACATTTATTAGAGTAGCGGCAAGGTCCGGTCGGCAGATTAGGGTTAATAAGTGTAGGTAGGTTGCGGCGACGTTGGGGGGGCAAATTAAGGGTTAATAAATATTATGTAGGTGTCTGCGATGTTAGGGGCAACAGATTAGGGGTTCATAGGGATAATGTAGGTGGCGGCGGTGTGCGGTCGGCAGATTAGGGGTTAAAATTTTTTATTATAGTGGCAGCGATGTGGGGGGACCTCAGTTTAGGGGTACATAGGTAGTTTATGGGTGTTAGTGTACTTTAGAGCACAGTAGTTAAGAGCTTTATAGACCAGCGTTAGCCCAGAAAGCTCTTAACTACTGACTTTTTTCTGAGGCTGGAGTCTTGTCGGTAGAGGGTCTACTGCTCACTTCAGCCAAGACTCTAAATACCGGCGTTAGGAAGATCCCATTGAAAAGATAGGATACGCAATTGGCGTAAGGGGATCTGCGGTATGGAAAAGTCGCTGCTTGAAAGTGAGCGTTAGACCCTTACCTACACGACTCTAAATACCAGCGGGCGGCCAAAAGCAGCGTTAGTACCCCTTAACGCTGCTTTTGACGGCTACCGCAGAACTCTAAGTCTAGGCATATGTTTTGTAGGGGGACTCCTCCCTCCCAGATTCCTGATGTGGGCGCTCAGAATTACACAGATATTGCCGACAATTTCAAGTAAGTTAAAGATATGAAATATAAAGAACAGACTTACTGGCAGGTAAAATAAGAATGTACTCCTCAATGTAAATACCTTGTTAAATTAGTGGTTTGACTGGCAATGAACATTTTATTAATCCCATAAAACTACTAATAAAGATAATTATCCAACAGAATGAACCTATTATCCTGTACTGCAGGGAACACATTTATTTATAAGCTGCTGCATCTCTCGGCATTGTCTGCCAATTCTTTCTACATGATCACAGTCTCGTAGTTTGCAGAATGCGGAAAACCTCCTCACAACCTGAGCTTGGCATATTCTACCAGAAATAAAGTACATGCATTCAGCTATGGGACATGCTGTACTCGCTCCACAGAGATCCGGCTGAAAAATCTAACAGTATCACTTCAGCTTTTTATGGATAAACACTGCCCTTTGAGCAGGAACTATTTCATCAGAGTAGATTCTAAGGCCTCTAGTTATGAAGACATGGCGGACCTGATCCGACACTGCGGATCAGGTCCGCCAGACCTGGCTGAATACGGCGAGCAATACGCTCGCCGTATTCAGCATTGCACCAGCAGCTCACAAGAGCTGCTGGTGCAATGCCGCCCCCTGCAGACTCGTGGCCAATGGGCCGCCAGCAGAGGGGTGTCAATCAACCCGATCGTACTCGATTGGGTTGATTTCCGGCGATGTCTGTCCGCCTGCTCAGAGCAGGCGGACAGGTTATGGAGCAACGGTCTTTGTGACCGCTGCTTCATAACCGCTGTTTCTGGCGAGCCTGCAGGCTCGCCAGAAACACGGGGCATCAAGCTCCATTCGGAGCCTGATACATATGCCCCAATAGCTTTTTTTTTTCACTCATGGTTGAAAAAGAAACCAGAAATGAACTCCTAGCTCACTAACTTTGTCCACAAAGACCAAAATTAGGGCTAATTTACGAGTGGCGCGCTAACTATTGCATGTGATATCAGGTTTTCTCAGCTTTTTCTGCACAACGAAAATAGAGTGCGTATTAAAAGTTAAAAGTAAACACGCTCACTCAAGCGCTATCACGGTTTACCCACGAGTTAGCTCAATTTCAAATCTTGAGTAAAGGGTAGAGGAAGAAAAAAAGTTGCATAAAACACAACATAAATCAATATAAAAGTACAGTTACACTCATATAAACACTGTGTGATAAAAATTATTTAAAAAAAAGTTATACAGGTTCAAAGATAGATGGTTTAAGGGTGTTTTAAAGAAATAATAAATGGGCTGCTAAGGGCTTTAACATAAACATACATACACATGTCTAAATATGTGTATGTATGCATATATACTGTACACAAACATACATATATATATATATATAAAAAAAATATGTATATATGTGTGAACATATGAATTTAATTTTTTATGTTTTTTATTTTATATTTACTGTAGATATTTAACATTCCAATGTTTTTCCACTTACAGAACAACATACTTTTTATTGTAAATACATACAGTTGGCCCTCGGTTTACAACGGTTCAATTTGCACCGTTTCAAAATAACAACCTTTTTTTCCAGTCATGTGACTGCTATTGAAAAGCATTGAGAAGCAGTGCATTGATTAAAATAGCCAGTAGGTGGAGCTGTCCGCTTGTGTTGCAGCAAAGATATGCAAGAAGCCAAGCAAGATGAAATAAATCAGTTTAACCAGACCTGAGCTATCGAGCAGCTTGCAAAGGACCAAGATCTTCCTGTCTATAAATCAGGCCAGATTGGAATGCATAGAAAGAACTGTTTGCAGAAAAATGCAAGTAAAGTCTGTGTTGTGTGATTATTTTATTAGGTTTATAATGCTGTTTAGCAAATGTATTTGTTCATTTAACTTAGTTTAATTATATATTCTGTGTTGTGTGATTATTTTATTAGGTTTATAATGCTGTTTAGCATTTAATGTCTTCATTTCAAAGCTTTAAAAATAATGTATTTGATGTTACTTATGCCAATTTTGAGAGGGGCCTGGAACCTAACTCCCTCACTTCCCATTGACTTACATTATAAACTGGGTTTCAATTTACAATGGTTTCGATTTACAACCATTCCTTCTGGAACCTAACCCTGGCATAAACTGAGGGCTACCTGTATTTCTATGTATATCTATTATATAGGTATAGATCTGTATTTTACATTAACAGTATCATATTTATATAGAAATTAGTGATGTCGCGAATAGTTCGCCGGTGAATAGTTTCCGGCGAACATAGCTTGTTCGCGTTCGCCGCGGCAGGCGAACATATGGGATGTTCGATCCACCCCCTATTCGTCATCATTGAGTAAACTTTGACCCTGTATCTCACAGTCTGCAGACACATTTCAGCCAATCAGCAGCAGACACTCCCTCCCAGACCCTCCCAGCTCCTAGGCAGCAGCCATTTTATATTCATTCTGATCCTGCATTCTTAGTGAGAGGAGGGATAGTGTAGCTGCTGCTTATTTTATAGGGAAATTGATAGCTAGGCTAGTGTATTCAGTGTCCACTACAGTCCTGAAGGACTCATTTGATCTCTGCTGTAAGGACAGCACCCCAAAAAGCCCTTTTTAGGGCTAGAACATCATTTATTTATTTTTTTGCCTGTGTAATTTTGACTGTGAAACATCAGTCTGCTAGTTTAATCTAATTGCAATTGCCTGCCTGCAGTGCCACCACTCATATCTGTTGTAACAGTAGTGTAAATTTAAAAAAAAAAACTTTTTTGACTGTGAAACATCAGTCTGCTAGTGTAATCTAATAGCAGATGCCTGCCTGCCAGCATGTGTGCCAGGCCCACTTGCCAACTAGTGCCACCACTCATATCTGTAGTAACAGTATTGTAATTTTTTTTAAAAAAAACTTTTTTGACTGTGAAACATCAGTCTGCTAGTGTAATCTAATTTCAGTTGCCTGCCTGCCAGTGTGTGCGCCAGGCCCACTTGCTAAGTGCCACCACTCATATCTGTTGTAACAGTAGTGTAAATTTAAAAAAAAAAAATGTTTTTGACTGTGAAACATCAGTCTGCTAGTGTAATCTAATTGCAGTTGCCTGCCTGCCAGCGTATGTGCCAGGCCCACTTGCCCACAGTGCCACCACTCATATCTGTTGTAAGAGTAGTGTAAATTTAAAAAAAAAAAAACTTTTTTGACTGTGAAACATCAGTCTGCTAGTGTAATCTAATTTCAGTTGCCTGCCTGCCTGCCAGTGTGTGTGCCAGGCCCACTTGCTAAGTGCCACCACTCATATCTGTTGTAACAGTAGTGTAAATTTAAAAAAAAAAAATGTTTTTGACTGTGAAACATCAGTCTGCTAGTGTAATCTAATTGCAGTTGCCTGCCTGCCAGCGTATGTGCCAGGCCCACTTGCCCACAGTGCCACCACTCATATCTGTTGTAAGAGTAGTGTAAATTTAAAAAAAAAAAAAACTTTTTTGACTGTGAAACATCAGTCTGCTAGTGTAATCTAATTGCAGTTGCCTGCCTGCCAGCGTGTGTGCCAGGCTCACAGCATATACTGTGCCCACTTGCCCAGTGCCACCACTCAAGAGTCATATCTTGTTTAATAGTAGTGTAAATTTAAAAAATTAAACTTTTTGGACTGTGAAACATCAGTCTGCTTTTTTGTGTCAGGCTCACAGCGTATACTGTGCCCCCTTGCCCAGTGGCACCACTCATATCTTGTTTAATAGTATTGTAAGTGTAAATTTTAAAAAAAATGACAGGCAGAGGCAGGCCACCCCACAGGTGCCGTCGTGGTGCTGTGATTCCCTTAGGCCCTAGAATAATGGCCAGTGTTCAGAGGCCACGTACCATGAACTCAAAAAGTTCTGAGGAGGACATAGTTGACTTTTTAACACAGGACACCCAATCGTCTATAGCTTCCGCTCCGAACCTTGATGCACCATCCAGCTTATCTACGGGCACCTCTCAAGTTACCACTCGCCCGCCTGCCGCCACCACCAACACTAGCACCACAGCCGCTTCACTTGATCTGGCAGAGGAGTTATTAACACAACATTTGGAAGAAAGGAGTGATGCGCAACCATCATTGACAGAGGATGTAGATAACAGTGATATGTCTCAGTCAGGCAGCATTACAGACATAGACGTACGGTGTGATGATGATGTTGTACCCACTGCTGCTTCCTTTGTTGATTTGTCAGATACAAGTGAAGCGGTTGATGATGATGATGCGTCCGTGGATGTCACATGGGTGCCTGCTAGAAGAGAAGAAGGAGAGGGGGAAAGTTCAGATGGGGAGACAGAGAGGAGGAGGAGGAGATGAGTTGGAAGCAGGAGCTAGTGGCACAGTCAGACAGCATGCATCGGCACCCGGGGTCAGCCAGACAGCACGCCAATCAACACATGCTGTTGCCACCACCAGAATGCCGTCATCGCAGAGCTCAGCAGTGTGGCATTTTTTTTGTGTGTCTGCCTTTGACAACAGTGATGCCATTTGCAACCTGTGCCAAAAGAAACTGAGTCGTGGTAAGTCCAACACCCACCTAGGTACAACTGCTTTGCGAAGGCACATGATCGCACATCACAAACGCCTATGGGATCAACACATGAGTAGAAGCAGCACACAAACTCAAAGCCACCATCCTCCTTCTGGTCCAGCATCTTCAGCCACGTCAACCACTGCTGTCCTCCTTGCCCCCTCTCAACCATCCACCACTCCGTCTCTCGTCCGGAGCATTTCCTGCTCATCTGCCCACAGTCAGGTGTCTGTCAAGGACATGTTTGAGCGTAAGAAGCCAATGTCACAAAGTCACCCCCTTGCCCGGCGTCTGACAGCTGGCTTTTCTGAACTCTTAGCCCGCAAGCTTTTATCATACAAGCTGGTGGAGTCTGAGGCGTTCAAAAAATTTGTAGCTATTGGGACACCGCAGTGGAAGGTACCCGGCCGAAATTTCTTTTCACAAAAGACAATCCCCAACCTGTACTTGATTGTGCGAAAGGAAGTAATGGCATGTCTGGCACACAGTGTTGGGGCAAGGGTCCATCTGACCACTGATAGCTGGTCTGCAAAGCATGGTCAGGGCAGGTATATCACCTACAATGCACATTGGGTAAACCTGTTGACGGCTGACAACCATGGAATGCGTGGCTCTGCAGAGTTGGTGACACCGCCACGACTTGCAGGCAGGCCTGCTGCCACCTCCTCTACTCCTCCTACTCCATCCTCTTCCATAACCTCCTCGGCTGAGTCCTCTTCTTCTGCTGCTGCGACTTGCTCCACATCAACGGCATCCCCCCCAGCTCCCCAGGTACTATTCCACATCCCGGATACGGCAGTGTCACGCCGTCTTGGGGTTGACTTGCCTGAAAGCAGAGAGACACACTGGACCAGCACTCCTGTCCGCCCTGAACGCACAGGTGGATCAGTGGCTGACTCCGCACCAACTGGAGATCGGCAAAGTGGTTTCTGACAACGGAAGTAATTTGGTGGCGGCATTGAAATTGGCAAGTTGACACATGTGCCGTGCATGGCACATGTGTGTAATCTGATCGTACAACGCTTTGTGCATAAGTACCCAGGCTTACAGGACGTCCTGAAGCAGGCCAGGAAGGTGTGTGGCCATTTCAGGCGTTCCTACACGGCCATGGTGCACTTTTCTGATATCCAGTGGCGAAACAACATGCCAGTGAGGCGCTTGATTTGCGACAGCCCGACACGTTGGAATTCAACACTCCTAATGTTCGACCGCCTGCTCCAACAAGAAAAAGCCGTTAACGAGTATTTGTATGACCGGGGTGCTAGGACAGCCTCTGGGGAGCTGGGAATTTTTTTGCCACGTTACTGGGCGCTCATGCGCAATGCCTGTAGGCTCATGCGTCCTTTTGAGGAGGTGACAAACCTAGTCAGTCGCACCGAAGGCACCATCAGCAACATCATACCATTTGTTTTCTTCCTGGAGTGTGCCCTGCGAAGAGTGCTGGATCAGGCCGTAGATGAGCGTGAAGAGGAAGAGTTGTGGTCACCATCACTACCAGAAACAGCCTTATCAGCATCGCTTGCTGGACCTGCGGCAACGCTGGAAGAGGATTGTGAGGAAGAGGAGTCAGAGGAGGAATGTGGCTTTGAGGAGGAGGAGGAAGACCAACCACAACAGGCATCGCAGGGTGCTCGTTGTTACCTATCTGGTACCTGTGGTGTTGTCAGGATAGGTAAAGTCCAGAGTTAGACCCAAATGCTAGAATGAGGTAAATAACACCCTAGCACAGTGAGTATATACCAGGACCTGACCCTGCGACAGCTGTAGTTTGATATACTCACAGTAATAGACTGGAAGATGACACAGCAGGGTCAGGAGAAGAAACTTCGTGTAGAAGGGGTTAACCAATAGAGTAATCAGGCAAGCAATGTCCAGCAACGTGTAATCAGGCAGGTAAGGGTTAACCAAAAGAATAGTCAGGCAAGCAATGTCCAGCAACGTGTAATCAGGCAGATAGGGGTTAACCAATAGAGTAGTCAGGTAAGCAATGTCCAGCAACGTATTATCCGGCAGGTATGGGTTAACCAATAGAGTAGTCAGGTAAGCAATGTCCAGCAACGTGTTATCAGGCAGGTAGGGGTTAACCAATAGAGTAGTCAGGTAAGCAGTGTCCAGCAACATGTTATCAGGCAGGTAGGGGTTAACCAATAGAGTAGTCAGGTAAGCAGTGTCCAGCAACGTGTTATCAGGCAGGTAGGGGTTAGCCAATAGAGTAGTCAGGTAAGCAGTGTCCAGCAACGTGTTATCAGGCAGGTAGGGGTTAACCAATAGAGTAGTCAGGTAAGCAGTGTCCAGCAACGTTTTATCAGGCAGGTAGGGGTTAACCAATAGAGTAGTCAGGTAAGCAGAGTCCAGCAACGATATCAGGCAGGTAGGGATAAGGGTTCAGGATAAGCAGGCACAGATTCAGAAAATCCAAAGGTAAATTTGTACTCACAGAGCCCACGAGTAAAACAAACAGGCACCGATGAGAGGAGACGCCGGAATAAGAAGTCCTCCTGACGTCATCGGAAGGCCGACAGGAACAGGGTTGCTAAGCAACCAATGAAAGCGCTACCGCGCTGAGCCAGATGAAGCGATCAGCAGCAGCGATCGCGACAGTGCCCCCACCTCAAGGACCCCTCCGGGAAACACGAACAGGCTTTGAAGGATTCTGGGCGTGGAATTGTTTGATCAAAGCAGAGGCACGGACATGAGAAGCAGGTTCCCAAGAACGTTCAGTGATGGGATATCCCTTCCAATGGACCAAATAGTACAGACGGTTACCCCTTAATCTGGAATCAAGAATTTGACTGATCTCAAATTCTGAAGTACCATCCACAAGGAACGGAGAGGGAACTCTACTTTTGGTGGAAAACCGGTTAGAGACTGCTGGTTTAAGGAGAGATATGTGAAAGACAGGGTGAATCTTCAAGTTGTCTGGTAAAGCCACCCTGTAGGCAGTAGAACATACCTTGGAAACAATCCTGAATGGTCCGATGTATTTGGGACCCAGTTTAGAACAGGGTTGTTTGAGTCGGATGAATCTGGTGGAAATCCAAACCTTGTCTCCAGCCCCGAAAAGAGGGCACCTTCCGGCATCTGCGATCAGCAAATCGTTTGTACTTGTAAGTAGAGAGAAGGATTTCCCGAATCTTCTTCCAGTGTTTACAAAGACTTCTCACTGTACGATCTGCTCCAGGAACTCCAGAACCTCCCGAAGACATAGGAAAAGTTCTAGGTTCGAATCCATAGGCTGCCTTGAAAGGAGAAGTCTGTAAAAAAGAGTTGAAGCGGGAATTGTAAGCAAGTTCTGCTAAAGGAAGAAGTTGAGACCAATTGGAGTGCTGATGATTAACATAGTGCCTGAGATAGGACTCAAGAGATTGATGTTTGACCGTTGGACTGAGGATGATGTGCAGTAGAAAGAGATATGGTAACTCCAAACTGTTTGCACAGAGATTTCCAAAATCTTGAGACAAATTGAACTCCTCGATCAGAAACGATGTCCAAAGGAAAACCATGTAATCTGGTGATATGGAGAATAAACAAATCAGCGAGTTTCTGGGCCGATGGTAATCCAGTTAAAGGAACAAAGTGAGCTGTTTTGGAAAACCTGTCTACCACAACCCATATGGTCTTGTTTCCGGCAGAATTAGGAAGATCTGTAATAAAGTCCATGGAAACATGAGACCAGGGATAGTACGGAACAGGCAGAGGTTGTAAGAGCCCAAGAGGTAATGATGAAGATTGTTTGTTGGAGGTACAGGAATTACAAGCTGCAACATAATCCTTGACATCTTTGCCCATGGAAGGCCACCAGACATGTTGTTTGAGTCTCCACATAGTATTACGTACTCCTGGATGTCCAGACAGAACATTATCATGAGCCCAACGAAGGAGTTTTAGGCGGAATTCAGTAGGTACAAATAAGATCCCAGGAGGTATGTTATAAGAAGAAGGAACAGAAGTTTGAGCAGATTGTAATGCTTGTAAAGGAAACGAAGATAACTGAGCCAGAACTTTAGCAGGGCGAAGAATGGGTTCAGAATCCAGAAATGTAGAATCAGAAGCCAGAAATTGTCTAGATAAAGCGTCTGCTTTCGTATTCTTAGAGCCAGGAATATAAGAGAGGACAAAATTAAATCTGGAGAAGAACAGAGCCCATCGGGCTTGACATGAGTTGAGGCGTTTGGCAGTATGAAGATACAGAAGATTTTTATGGTCTGTGAGTATAAGAAATGGTTGAACAGTGCCTTCAAGCAGATGTCTCCATTCTTCCAAAGCCATTTTAATAGCTAACAGTTCTTTGTTTCCAACGTCATAATTCAGTTCGGAAGTATTGAACTTCTTGGAGAAAAATCCCACAGGAAGAATCTTGCTAGAAATAGGATTTCGTTGAGATAGTACTGCCCCAGCAGCAATCAGAGAAGCATCCACTTCAAGAATGAATTGAAGAGTAGGATCAGGATGGCAAAGAATGGGAGCCAAAGTAAATGCAGACTTTAGAGATTCGAATGCCTGTAAAGCTAGATCAGACCAATGCTTGCAATCCTGACCCTTTCTAGTAAGAGCAGTAAGGGGTGCCGTGATGTTAGCAAAGTCCTTTATGAACTTACGATAGTAATTGGCAAATCCCAGGAATCTTTGAAGAGATTTCAAGGAAGTAGGTCTAGGCCAGTCTAGGATAGCTGACAGTTTGTCAGAATCCATCTTGAATCCAGAAGGAGAAATAATGTAACCCAAGAAAGGAATAGATTCTTGATGGAAAGAACACTTTTCAAGCTTGGCAAAGAGAAAATTATCACGTAATCTCTGGAGTACTAATGTAACATGATGAATGTGATCCTGTACAGTCCGGGAATAAATCAGAATATCATCAAGATAGATAATAACAAATTGATTAAGATAGTCTCTGAATATTTCATTAACGAAATGCTGGAAAACTGCAGGGGCATTGCATAACCCAAAAGGCATAACTAAATATTCGTAGTGTCCAAACCTAGTGTTGAAGGCAGTTTTCCATTCGTCCCCTTTACGGATTCTGACCAGATTATATGCCCCACGAAGATCCAATTTGGTAAAGATGGAAGCACCCTGGAGACGATCAAATAATTCGGGAATGAGAGGAAGTGGATAAGAATTCTTGATTGTAATTTGATTAAGAGCCCGATAATCAATGCAAGGACGAAGACCTCCATCTTTCTTTTCCACAAAGAAGAAACCTGCCCCTACTGGAGAAGAAGAAGGGCGGATAAAACCTCGAGCCAAATTATCCTTGATATATTCCTCAAGTGAAACATTTTCTTGACGAGAAAGTGGGTAAGTTTTACCCTTCGGTAGAGGTGCTCCTGGTAATAAGTCAATGGGACAATCAAAGGTGCGGTGAGGAGGTAATACTTCAGCATCTTTTTTGGAAAAGACATCACAAAAAGAGTGATATTGTTCAGGCAAAGAATCAGGAACGTCCAAAACTGCCACAACAGTACTAGAAGTCTTGGGAGCATTCCGTAGACACTGTGTGAAACAAGAAGATCCCCAAGCAACAAGCTCTCCTTTAGACCAGGAAAAAACTGGATCATGTAGTTGAAGCCATGGAAGTCCCAAAATGAGAGGAAACTGTGGGGAATAGATGATGTCAAAACAAATGGTTTCGGAATGAAGTACTCCTACAGACATGAGTAGAGGGATGGTAGAATATCGAATGAAACCAGAACCTAAGGGTTGACCACTGACAGTAGTGACTTTAATTAATTGGCTCTTGGAAAGCAAAGGAATACGAAAAGCATTGACAAACTCTGAATCCATAAATATTCCTGCAGCTCCAGAGTCGATGAGTGCTTGAGCCTGAAATTTGGTGTTGCCAAAGCAGATAGTAACCGGAACAAACAGCTTGGGATTGAGGGAAGAAAAATAACTTTGGCTTAACTCAGCCCCTCTTCCTGGAGTTAAGCCCTGGCTTTTACTGGACGAGTTGGACAATCTTTTAACATATGCCCCTTAATACCGCAGTAAAGACATAGTCCCAGATTACGCCTCCTGAGACGTTCAGCTTCGGATAATTTAATAGCACCAACCTCCATGGGTTCACTTGACTCAGAGATAGAAGCATTTGGAGTAGGAAGTTTTGGAGAATGAGGCATAGGACGATAGGAATGTCTGATAAAGGATCTTCTGTTACGGTCACGTTCATGGAGACGCTCAGAGTAGCGGGCATCAAGCTTAATACATAGGTTGATAAGATCTTCAAGAGAATCGGGAAGATCCCTATAAACCAGTTCATCTTTCAAACGATCACAAAGACCTTTACGAAATGCTGCACGTAGTGCCCCATGATTCCACATAGTTTCAGCAGCTAAAGTCCGGAATTCTATAGCGTATTGTGCTACGGAAAGAGATCCTTGTCTTAAATCTAAAAGTCCTGCTTCAGCCGCCGCTGATCTACCAGGTTTATCAAACACAGAAGAAAATATAGATACAAAGTATCAATATCCTGGAGCAAAGGATCATCTTTTTCCAACAGTGGAGAAACCCAAGCCAGGGCTTTACCCTTCATAAGAGAAATTAAAAAGGTGATCTTGGAAGAAGAGGAAACAAACATCTGAGGATTATTTCTGAAGTGAAGGCGGCACTGATTAAGAAATCCTCGACAGTCTTCAGGATTGTTGTCATATTTATCCGGTAGTGGAATTCTAGGAATAAATTGTTCTGCAGGTTGTGGCGGATTAAACGCAGAGTTAGAGCTGGCCGCAGGAACAACAGGTGTTGCCGAGACTTGAGAAGGAGGAGAAACGTTATGCAAAAGAGCAGTTATTTGATCCAATTTAGAATCCAGGGATTGCAGGTGTGCAGAGTGGGTTCCAAGAAGCTGTCCCTGTAGAGCCACAGCTCTGGATAACTCACCAGGGTCCATTATATGGCCTATTTGTAATGTCAGGATAGGTAAAGTCCAGAGTTAGACCCAAATGCTAGAATGAGGTAAATAACACCCTAGCACAGTGAGTATATACCAGGACCTGACCCTGCGACAGCTGTAGTTTGATATACTCACAGTAATAGACTGGAAGATGACACAGCAGGGTCAGGAGAAGAAACTTCGTGTAGAAGGGGTTAACCAATAGAGTAATCAGGCAAGCAATGTCCAGCAACGTGTAATCAGGCAGGTAAGGGTTAACCAAAAGAATAGTCAGGCAAGCAATGTCCAGTAACGTGTAATCAGGCAGATAGGGGTTAACCAATAGAGTAGTCAGGTAAGCAATGTCCAGCAACGTATTATCAGGCAGGTATGGGTTAACCAATAGAGTAGTCAGGTAAGCAATGTCCAGCAACGTGTTATGAGGCAGGTAGGGGTTAACCAATAGAGTAGTCAGGTAAGCAGTGTCCAGCAACGTGTTATCAGGCAGGTAGGGGTTAACCAATAGAGTAGTCAGGTAAGCAGTGTCCAGCAACGTGTTATCAGGCAGGTAGGGGTTAACCAATAGAGTAGTCAGGTAAGCAGTGTCCAGCAACGTGTTATCAGGCAGGTAGTGGTTAACCAATAGAGTAGTCAGGTAAGCAGTGTCCAGCAACGTTTTATCAGGCAGGTAGGGGTTAACCAATAGAGTAGTCAGGTAAGCAGAGTCCAGCAACGATATCAGGCAGGTAAGGATAAGGGTTCAGGATAAGCAAGCACAGATTCAGAAAATCCAAAGATAAATTTGTACTCACAGAGCCCACGAGTAAAACAAACAGGCACTGATGAGAGGAGACGCCGGAATAAAAAGGCCTCCTGACGTCATCGGAAGGCCGACAGGAACAGGGTTGCTAAGCAACCAATGAAAGCGCTACCGCGCTGAGCCAGAGGAAGCGATCAGCAGCAGCGATCGCGACAGGTGTTGTACGTGGCTGGGGGGAAGAAGATACCTTCAGTGAGATCACTGAGTATGAGGAACGGGACATGAGTAGCTCGGCATCCAACCTTGTGCAAATGGGGTCTTTCATTCTGTCGTGCCTGTTGAGGGACCCTCGTATAAAAAAGCTGAAGTAGAACGACCTGTACTGGGTGTCCACACTACTAGACCCCCGGTATAATCATAAAGTGCCTGAAATGTTACCGATTTACTGCAAGTCGGAAAGGATGCAGCAGTTCCAAAATAAATTCAAAAGTATGCTTTACACAGCGTATAAGGGTGATGTCACAGCACAACGGGAATCTAACAGGGGAAGAGGTGAAAGTAATCATCCGACTCCCACGACCACGCCGGCAAGGACAGGATGCTTTACAGACGTGTTGTTGATGGAGGACATGCGGAGCTTTTTTTTTTTTTTTTTTTATATTTAAAGTTTTTATTGAGGTTGTGCGAAAACAGTACAACATATATGAAACATCATATCCTTGCAGCATACATAAATGGTACATCTCCGTTTAACAACTTTTGCGCAGTTACAAAGACATAATTCTCCAAGTAAATAATCTTATAGAGAAAAAAACAAACAAACATTGGAACCTCTTTTCTTTTTCATAAGCTAAAATGAGCAATTTAAGTGGTCACATTAGGACCTATAGACTTAGAATAGCTTAGTAGTTGGTTTTTAAATGGTAGCAATAGTGAAAATATCATTTTGCGATATAACTAGCACTGTAAAATACTATATGTTAGTGTATTGAGCTAGATACCCGAGCAGTCTTGTTACGCTAGGCATAGAGGACAAGGTCAACTTTATATTATACTGCAAGGGTTATTAGTAAAAAACAAAACAACAAACAAACAAAAAAGACTAAAGTTGGGGTGCGGCACAGGGCAGATAGGCCGCGTAGTTAGACCTCCTACAGAAGGAGGTTTATTATGGAGAGTGGGGGGGGGGAGGTGATAGAGTGAGTATAATAAATAAAATATATAGCTTAGGGACTAAGAAGCTCATTGAAGTTTAGGAGAGGGGGCGATTAAAGAAATGCGAGAGATAGGAAATGATAAGTAGACAGACTTTAGTGTTACAGGGCAACCTAGTCATACATAAAGTCTCATGAACATATTGGTTAACAGGGGAAAAATAAGAGCGGACTGGTGACATATTAGATCAGTGGTGTATCTGGCATAACAAAGCTTAGTTCTAAACTTTACAGAGCCGGCATGAAACAGAAACAGAGAGCATATAAAGATACATGACTAAACATCTATAAAAATTAGAAAAGTGAATTATTCCAGGAGTCATAGGTTAAGGGGGTCAAAAACATTAGGATGACTCCCTGTTAAAAGGAACATACAAGCTGACAACTTTAAGGCATGAATAAAATGTCATCAACATGTCCTAGAGCACCGCAATTTCTAACATTCACATGTGGCTCATTAAAACAGTCAAACAAGAAATGAAAAATAAGCATGCTTTTAGCATATTGAACTTCAGGGCAGTAAGACAACCAGTACTCTAGAGATTGAACCATATAACATTACAAGTGTAACTAGTCCAACATAAGCACAAAGGTCAGGAATACATCATTTTCGCATGCTCATGTATCAAGATCTATATCTGTATTGATCTATATAGGCACATCTAGGTATATGAGAGTTCTGACTTGACTATCGTGCTCATAGTAATCTTAAATGCTAGGTACCTGCCATCTTTAAAAAAATAAAGCTATATGGGTCACATGCTGGCAGTACCTCAGTAAGTAGATTGTTGTTCCAATCCCATAACCTGCTGGAATGAATAAAGTTACACTTATATTGCGCACACACATATTGAAACAAATGGGCTTTAAACTATAGCAAACGCTCCATAAAGGGCAATCACATAGAAGTGCATTGTAGTCCATATAGTGAGGAATATAGTTCCCAAACCTGCCGACACACTAAACGTTCAGTATTGTCACATTTGCTGATGTCCACTATGTTTACAGCATCATGGCATGCCCTATTAATTGCAGCTTTATCCGTCAGAAATTGTGTCAAGATGTCAGACCAAAGTATAGAAATTTCTGTTGCAGTGGGAAGACCATGTTAGCAAGACTACTTAACCAATTCCGGCCCTCTCAGTGTAGGAATGAGGGCTCTCCTCAACCGCTTCAAAAGACTTATTCCAGAACAGACGGAGCAAGCACCGCTGTTCCCATGTGCGAAAGAGCTGGATAGGGAGGCAGTT
The DNA here is from genome assembly GCF_027579735.1 of Bombina bombina. Classification (NCBI taxonomy): domain Eukaryota; kingdom Metazoa; phylum Chordata; class Amphibia; order Anura; family Bombinatoridae; genus Bombina; species Bombina bombina. The sequence continues at coordinate 22,961,030 of NC_069504.1, forward strand.
AGTGCTAATGGCGTCAAGGCCTTTTACTTGCCCGGGAGATTCCTGACTCACAGCAGCCATCAAACCGGCTAAGCGGATGGAATCCTCCTCCATGTAGTGCTGCCGGACCGTGCTGGTAAGCAAGAGCTTAACGCTGATCTCCACAGCCTCCCGATATGTCCCGGATCCAGTAAATGTAGGGCTAGAGATATGAGAGGGAAGCTGGGGCCCCGAAGCATCCCCCCACTCAGTGTCTACCTCATTTTGATCCGGAGACTTTATTAGCAAGCTCTCGCGCTGCTCCTCCGATTCCCCAGCTCCATCTAGGGCGGCAGTAAGCTTGTTGTGGTGGTGAGTCAGTAGTTTGTTGATTTCAACAAATATCCCGTGAACAGCAGCCATAGTAACTGCGTGTCTATCGGTGTGAGAAAATGTCTGCCGCCTCTGTAGATACAGAGCAGGATTCCCAGGCGTAGTCCACAAGATTTAGCAGAAAATCAAAATTTTGTAGCTTCCAAGCAGTTATAGGAGTAGACCCACTATGGTATTAGTTCACGCTGTGCCAACAATTCATTTTTAAGTCATATTTAGGTAAAATTATGCAGGAGCTCTAAAGATCTGCGTCCTCTCCTGTGCTCTGTTGGCTCCGCCCCCCGACATGCGGAGCTTTTTAACTCCTATGCATCGCCACAGCCCTTCGGGGTCCACCCTCAGAGAACGACTCGACTGACAGGTAGCAGACTACCTCGCCTTAACGAAAACACATGAGATAACCTGCTGTAAGGAATACAAAATCTGCCACAAATGTTGCAAGTAAAAGCCAACTTTATTAAAAGTCTCAAGTAGATACTGGGTACATGTAAGCTTGGGAGAGAGCAGATAGGATGAGAACGTCCCATCTGCTCTCTCCCGAGCTTACATGTACCCAGTATCTACTTGAGACTTTTAATAAAGTCGGCTTTTACTTGCAACATTTGTGGCGGATTTTGTATTCCTTACAGCAGGTTATCTCATGTGTTTTCATTGGAGTTCTCTTTTTTTCGAGACTGAGGAGTGTCTCTTTACCTGACTGCAAGGAGCCTCGTTATCGTCCCACACAGGGGAAAACGGCAGATACAAGGTAATCTTTTGTGTGTAAGATACCAATTGTATACTTCTTCTTAAAGTTGTCATCAGACATTTTTTATACAACTTGCTTGTTCCTTCACTGGTGGGATTGATGAGAGACTTTATATTCACATGATATTACACTAACAATATTACTAAGTTTGGGATACTTGATCTATCTTAACTGTTAATACAGCTACGTTATTTTACAAGGATAAAGTGTAATATCGATACAAAGTAATCAGAGTGCGCAAATTGTTTGATTACCTCGCCTTAACTGCAGATCTCGACACTCTGAGGAGCGATGAACCCCTTGACTACTGGGTGTGCAGGCTTGACCTGTGGCCTGAGCTATCCCAATTTGCGATAGAACTTCTGGCCTGCCCCGCTTCAAGTGTCCTGTCAGAAAGGACCTTCAGTGTAGCAGGAGGTATTGTCACTGAGAAGTCGCCTAGGTCAAAAAAGTCTAGATTACCTCACCTTTATTAAGATGAATGAGGGATGGATCCCGAAGGGACTGACATTGGGCGATACATTCGAGTAAAAAAGGCCTGATGACATGAGCTGCCTTGGGCTAAAAATGGTCCACAAACTGCTGTATTTTATCTTCGAATGCCAGATGACTTGCGTGACTTATCCGCCACCAACTAAGGTTCAAGCCACAATGTTTTAGGGCACTTTATGCCTGAGAAACAAACATCAATTTTTCTGGCCGCTGCTACAGCAGCGGCTGCAACAATACCTGATTTTTATGGCATGTGTACATGCCAAATTTTTCTGGCCTCTGGTGCTGCACTGTGGCTTCAAAAACCACACCACTCATATCTGGTGGCACAGTAGATTGCACGTGCAGTGCCCCAAATTTGAAGTAGGAGGACCGACCAAGCATCTTTTTCCATCTCCCGGTTCCTAAAATCCATGCCATATACACGTCCCCTGATAGGGGGAGTAACAGGTATTAAACTGATCAGAATAGTACTACTGAACACACCACTCATATCTGGTGGCACAGTAGATTGCACGTGCAGTGCCCCAAATTTGAAGTAGGAGGACCGACCAAGCATCTTTTTCCATCTCCCGGTTCCTAAAATCCATGCCATATACACGCCCCCTGGCGCTGCAACTGCCTCTGGGAACCTTACCATGGGTCCCAGACCGCACGTCTTGTAATTCTCTGTCTGGGAAATTATCTATCTATCAAATCTATCTATTTATCTATCAAATCTATCTATCTATCTATCGTATCTATCAAATGTATATTGCATCTATTGATCTATCTATCTAATCTATGTATCTATCTATCTATCAAATCTATCTATCTCGTGGCCGGACTGTTTTGTGATAGACACTTGTGTTTCGGCCAAATGTCCGTCGGACAAATGTCCGTCTTCTAAAAGTCCGGACACGATTGCACGCGCAGTGCCCCAAATTTGAAGTAGAAGGACCGACCAAGCATCTTTTTCCATCTCCCGGTTCCTAAAATCCATGCCATATACACGTCCCCTGATAGGGGGAGTAACAGGTATTAAACTGATCAGAATAGTACTACTTAACACACCACTCATATCTGGTGGCACAGTAGATTGCACGCGCAGTGCCCCAAATTTGAAGTAGGAGGACCGACCAAGCATCTTTTTCCATCTCCCGGTTCCTAAAATCCATGCCATATACATGCCCCCTGGCGCTGCAACTGCCTCTGGGAACCTTACCATGGGTCCCAGACCGCACGTCTTGTAATTCTCTGTCTGGGAAATTATCTATCTATCTATCAAATCTATCTATTTATCTATCAAATCTATCTATCTATCGTATCTATCAAATGTATATTGCATCTATTGATCTATCTATCTAATCTATGTATGTATCTATCTATCTATCAAATCTATCTATCTTTTGGCCGGACTGTTTTGTGACAGCCACTTGTGTTTCGGCCAAATGTCCGTCGGACAAATGTCCGTCTTCTAAAAGTCCGACCACGATTGCACGCGCAGTGCCCCAAATTTGAAGTAGGAGGACCGACCAAGCATCTTTTTCCATCTCCCGGTTCCTAAAATCCATGCCATATACACGTCCCCTGATAGGGGGAGTAACAGGTATTAAACTGATCGGAATAGTACTACTTAACACACCACTCATATCTGGTGGCATAGTAGATTGCACGCGCAATGCCCCAAATTTGAAGTAGGAGGACTGACCAAGCATCTTTTTCCATCTCCCGGTTCCTAAAATCCATGCCATATACACGTCCCCTGGCGCCGCAACTGCCTCTGGGAACCTTACCATGGGTCACAGACCGCACGTCTTGTAATTTTCTGTTTGGGAAATTATCTATCTATCAAATCTATCTATTTATCTATCAAATCTATCTATCTATCTATTTATCTATCGTATCTATCAAATGTATATTGCATCTATTGATCTATCTATCTAATCTATGTATCTATCTATCTATCTATCTATCAAATCTATCTATCTCGTGGCCGGACTGTTTCGTGACAGCCACTTGGGTTTCGGCCAAATGTTCGTCGGCCAAATGTCCGTCGGCTAAAAGTCCGGCCACGATTGCACACGCATTGCCCCAAATTTGAAGTAGGAGGACCGACCAAGCATCTTATTCCATCTCCCGGTTCCTAAAATCCATGCCATATACACACCGCAACTGCCTCTGGGAACCTTACCATGGGTCCCAGACCGCACGTCTTGTAATTCTCTGTCTGGGAAATGATCTATCTATCAAATCTATCTATTTATCTATCAAATCTATCTATCTATCTATCTATCTATCTATCTATCTTATCTATCAAATGTATATTGCATCTATTGATCTATCTATCTAATCTATGTATCTATCTATCTATCTATCTATCTATCAAATCTATCTATCTTGTGGCCGGACTGTTTTGTGACAGCCACTTGTGTTTCGGCCAAATGTCCGTCGGACAAATGTCTGTCGTCTAAAAGTCCGGTCACGATTGCACGCGCAGTGCCCCAAATTTGAAGTAGGAGGACCGACCAAGCATCTTTTTCCATCTCCCGGTTCCTAAAATCCATGCCATATACACCTCCCCCGATAGGGGGAGTAACAGGTATTAAACTGATCAGAATAGTACTACTTAACACACCACTCATATCTGGTGGCACAGTAGATTGCACGCGCAGTGCCCCAAATTTGAAGTAGGAGGACCGACCAAGCATCTTTTTCCATCTCCCGGTTCCTAAAATCCATGCCATATACATGTCCCCTGGCGCCGCAACTGCCTCTGGGAACCTTACCATGGGTCCCAGACAGCACGTCTTGTAATTCTCTGTCTGGGAAATTATATATCTATCAAATCTATCTATTTATCTATCAAATCTATCTATCGTATCTATCAAATGTATATTGCATCTATTGATCTATCTATCCAATCTATGTATCTATCTATCTATCTATCAAATCTATCTTGTGGTTGTGCAAATGGACTGTTTGCGGTTGTTTGCGGTGCGTTAAACGGGGAGTTTGGTCTGTCACTGTGAAGCGGACGTAACCCTTACACTACCTGATCGATACAACATCATACCTGATGTTTTAAAGCACGTTATTCCAAACAATTTAGGAATGTTAGGTGATTTATGCCCTTTATGGCTTAAAACCAGACTCTGCATCAACTATGTAATTTTCCGTGGGAGTTTTGCCATGGATCCCCCTCAGGCATGCCACAGTCCAGGTGTTAGTCCCCTTGAAACAACTTTTCCATCACTATTGTGGCCAGAAAGAGTCCCTGTGGGTTTTAAAATTCGCCTGCCTATTGAAGTCAATGGTGGTTCGCCCGGTTCGCCCGTTCGCGAACAGTTTCGGACGTTCGCGTTCGCCGTTCGCGAATGGAAAATTTTCAGTTCGCGACATCACTACAAAACAAATTCCCATCTCTTATTCTCTCACTTTGCAAATAGAGCAAAGGCTGGTGGGCCGTTTCTACAATAATTTTCTCGCCCTGTATATAGCTGCGGAAATTTTGTAGAGCCCATAGAGTAGATAAGAGGGCTTTTTCGCAATCGCTAAATTTTATTTCTACTGGGGAGAGAGTTTTGCTCGCGTATACAATGGCTTTGCTTATATTATCATGCTTTTGGTATAAAACAGCACTCATGCTTACATCTGTGTAACCTGTCTCTAAGAAGAAAGGCTTACCACCTTCAGGGTATAATAAACAGGGTGCTTGTGTGAGTTTTCTCTTCAGCTCTTTGATGGCTGTCTCTTGAGACTCACTGCAGTGCCATTTCACATCTTTCTTTAGAAGAAGTAGTAGTGGTTTAGCTAACTCTGCATAATTATCAATGAATTTGCGAGAATAATTCGTCATACCCAGGAACAATCTCAATTCCTTTAAGTTAGTTGGGTTTTAAGAATTTACTATAGCTTCCACCTTTTTCTTCTGAGGATTTAGTCCTTCAGAAGTAACTTCATGTCCCAAGAAGTTTACACGAGTGCGGCACCATTGAGCTTTTTGTAGGGATAATTTGACACCTGCCCTTTTAAGTTGGCTGAGGACGTGTTTAAGCTCTGCAATGTGTTTTTCAAAGTCTGTGCTTTTGATTAAAACATCATCAACATAAGATAAGGTCCCCCTTTCCAGTGCATCAGGCATAGCCTTATGCATGAATACAGCAAATTCATGTCCAGAATTTATGTATCCAAAAGGAAGTCTCTGGACCTTTTGGAATGATAATGCCAGCTTATACTGGTCCACCTCGTGTACCTTTATGGTCCAATATCCCTGTGCACAATCAATGGCAGTGAATATTTTGGATCCCTGCATCTGCGCTAGGCATTGGTCAATGTATGGTACAGGCCAGCCAGACATGTACACTCGTTTGTTTAGCTATCTTAAATCAGCACATAAACACCATTGTCCATTGGGCTTGAGAACACCTAGAATAGGATTGTTCTAAGAACTGTGCACCTGTCTGATAATAAATCTTTCATCCAGGTTCCTTATGATTTCTTCAAGAGAATCATATGAGGCTAAAGGGAGTCTGTATTGTTTAATAAAGACAGGTGGTGCATTGGGATTTGTTTGTATTCTTGCAATGTGCAAGTCTGTAGTACCACAGTTGTAAGAATCCCTAGCGAAAATATCCTTGTACTCCAACAGGAGTTCTCGCAGCAGTTGGCGTTCATCATCGCTGGAACAGCCATTAACTAAGGATATTTGCTCTTCGACTATTTGTTGAAATCCTGGAAAGATTTCAGGCTGTCCTATTTCATAGACTTCTTCCAACCTAGAGGTGAGATCCCCTTGATAATATTTTACATTGCCCCCATGACTCTGGGTATTGGGGTAATCTTGCTGTTTGATCGGCTGATCAAACACTAGAGAGGCTTCTTCAATTTTACAGATGCCTTCCTCTGAGCTGAAGGGATAAATAGACTGAATATTAAATAGACCCTCTGGCATAGATGTAAAGGATTGTTCTATTAATTGTTCTTCAGTTAAGTATCCTTCAGGTATTAGCCCAATTACATTATTCTGGAATCCAAAAGTGTAATAACTTGATTCCAGCGCGTATCCTATGGTAGTCCCCTTGAATAAGTTTATATCCTGTGGGGTCATGTTATGCACAATAACATGTATTGGAATAGTTCCAATATTTACCAAAGGAGTGTAGGTCATTGTGACACCCAGATTTTGTATTCTATGGGAGAGGCAAATTAGTGTTTCAGAAGTTTTTAATTTCTGACCTCTCTTTACCTGTAAGGGTAAAATAAATTTATCAGCCCCGGCAGGAATTACAACATCACTAGACACCTACATATTCACAGTATATGGCAATGCTGGTTTGATTTCAGGGCTGCATTTTCATCCTGAAATACTTCAGGGTCCCCCTTTAACCTGCTCCAGAGGAAAGAGTTAATCAAATCTATTAGTATGGCATATCTATGTAAGATATCATTGCCAATGTATATTTGATTGTGGGGAGTATTTAAAACTAAAAACAGGTGCTTCACTGACTTATTACCTATAGATACAGATAATAAGCACTTAGCTGTGATGTTATAGCTTTCAAACCTGTTATCCAGGTTGTGGACCCAGTGGTCTTGGGGAGAAAGATATTTAATCACTTTAGGTTCAGCTATCTGTGCTAACAAGCCTTCGCTTATATAGCTAGCTTCCTGTTTTAAGTTCAATTTGGCATATTTTGTTGTGCCGAGGTCATGCACTTGTATAGGGATGAATAGATCCTCTTTAACTCTCTCAATCCCTGCGAGGTATTGAGCGTGCCCCCCTCCTTAAGGGATTTTATGATCCCCCTTGTGGAGAGATATGGTTAATATATCGCCATCTAAGGAAATATTCACTATCTTTCCAGGCGAAATTTTAAAAGTATTACCATCAGAGCCACTTAAAGGAGTCTGATCATCTATTTGTAAAATAGTGATTTCAGGTACAGAGTTATTCCTGAAATGAATCTCCACAGCATCTGGTTTCTCTTCCACCACGTGACAGTTAGGTCGGGGGTGAGATATACCAGATTTCTCATAATTGATAGGCCGTTTAACTTGTGACCAAATTACATTATTTATGCAATCTATTATGGTACTTAGTCGCTTCAGGAGATCACTACCAATAATTAAACGATCAGTTGGCAGATCTACTATAATGACAGGGTGTCTTATGACCCTGTTCCCCAGTTTAAATTTTAACCAGGCAGTACCGTAAACTTTTAGGGAGTCACCCCCAACTCCTATTAGAGAACCATCAAATTCTTTTATTTTAGGTTTGTGGGGTGTTAGCTCGTTTAGCTGTGTGTAGTACCTGTGGGATAAGATAGTTGCCTGAGACCCAGTATCAATTAATCCCATGATATGGTTGGAGATTGAACCTTGCAGCTCAGCTAATACATAATATCTCCCTGCAGTTTCTATCATTTCACACATAAAATTGGTATTATCATACATCTGTGGGCTTCGCCATGTGTTACCTGAATCCGCCATGTTTTACCCGTGCAGAAGCACTTTTGTACCTACCGGTTCCCTCCATGATAGGGTTGGCTGGATTCTTTTGTACCGCATCTGTGGAAATAAGGTTAGGAGAGTGCTGCAAAGGAAAAGATTTGTTAATTTTTCCCGGATGAGGTTGCTTGTCATCACAACTAAATCGTCTGTTTCCAGTCTGTGGGGAGAGAACATGATTAGTACCATTTTTGACAGTTATCATTTTATTTCGCATATCTCTCCCCTCCCTTTCAGGTGATACCGCAGTGTCTATGACTGTGCCTGTGGCCCACTGCTGGCCACTGGCTGTACCCCTAAAAAAGTATTGTTCGGTTGCTGAGCCGTAAGTTTTTGACTCATATTAGCGACTTGTTCGCTCAACCGAATTAGCTGGGTACTAAGCTGATCTACTTGATTGTACAAGTTACCCCTACTATCAAAGCGCCAAATAACAATGGCAGGGTCTGATTAATGAATTAAATTTTATTCAAGCATGCGCATTTGAATAAAAAATTGAAACGATGTAACAGTAGGAACAATTTAATGTGACAATAATAAAAACTGTGTTAATTAAAACAATGTTACAATTAAAACAAATAATCGAGGATCCAAGATTTTACAATATTTAAAATACAATATTAAAATACCAAACTCCTTGGGAGATGCCAAGGATTACAATAAAAATGCAAATAGACAAATGACTTCCTGTGTATGGCCTGTGGGCGTGTTAGAGCGGTGTTCTTAATGCCTTATGACCAAGGAATTAATGTGTTTTGTCCTAGTTTCTGTGATGAAAGATATATCTGTTATCTTTGTATGGTAAACTCCATGTGTGATAATATGTGTCAAAATCAAAGTGTGTGGATAAACCAAAAATAAAAATAAAAATAAATATATTTTGGAAAATAGTGAAAGAACTGCACTGAAAAACGATAAGCAGAGAACAGTGTGAACGGTAAAAAATCCAGTTAAAGTACAAAACCAGTGCTTATCTAAATACAAACTGTCTTCATAACTGATTGACAGTATAAAAATGTCAGTGCAAATGTGATAAAATGAAAAAGGTGGTCTTCACAATTAAGCAAAAATAATCCAGTGATCAAAATAAAAGGGAATTGTGATCCATGGTGTAAAAAGTCAAGTGAAAAAAAGAAAAGCAAAAATGTCTGTTCAAACAGTCACACGACAAAAATAAAGTCAAATTTTCAACTGTGTATGTGATGATTTTCCTCCAAGATTGAGGGTGCAATGTGTCTTCTAAGCAATAAATTCAACTCGCTGCAGTAAAAGTTCTTCTGCCAAAAAAGAAATAAATAATAGTGTAGATGGTTTAAAAAAGATAATAATACCAGAATATCACTCAACAGTCGACGCGTTTCGGTCATCCACTGACCTTTATCAAGACCTTTATCAAGTCTTGATAAAGGTCAGTGGATTTTTTTTTTATTTTATTTTTGGTTTATCCACACACTTTGATTTTGACACATATTATCACACATGGAGTTTATCATACAAAGATAACAAATATATCTTTCATCACATAAACTAGGACAAAACACATTAATTCCTTGGTCATAAGGCATTAAGAACACCGCTCTAACACGCCCACAGGCCATACACAGGAAGTCATTTGTCTATTTGCATTTTTATTGTAATCCTTGGCATCTCCCAAGGAGTTTGGTATTTTAATATTGTATTTTAAATATTGTAAAATCTTGGATCCTCGATTATTTGTTTTAATTGTAACATTGTTTTAATTAACACAGTTTTTATTATTGTCACATTAAATTGTTCCTACTGTTACATCGTTTCAATTTTTTATTCAAATGCGCATGCTTGAATAAAATTTAATTCATTAATCAGACCCTGCCATTGTTATTTGGCGCTTTGATAATATATCTTCTGATTCTCCATATATTCTCTGACCACTAGGGGTCAATTTATTAGAGCTAAGGGTCCCCATTGTAGTAGGCGCTCAGTGACACACTTCATTTTACCAAGTTACCCCTACTCCTGGGCCTATCCTTTGATGCCCCATAATAATGATTCTTGGACCATTGGTTCCCCTCAGAATCAGAGCCGCTATTTCTATCCTGGCGTGGTTGCCCCTGGGGTGCAATTTGTTCAGCATTATTATTTTGGGGAGCATTACTTACTTGGGGTGTCTGGTTATCCTGAGAATACCTTCACCATCTATTGTATCTACCTTTGCGTGGGTACCAATTATTCTGTGGGTATTCTCTGTGTGCGTAATTATTCGACTGAGTATGTCCCCCGCTTTGGCTATAGTCTCTCTGCGCCTCAGCCCGTGTTGGGGGAGGGGTAGAGTTAAACCTCTGTGGAGATGGCCTGTTTTCTCTGGCCACTTCCACGTAGGTTTTCTTCTTAGACTCCAAGTTTAGGGGGCTAGGTGACACCCTAGTTTCGGCCACTATCTTAGGACTGGGCTTTTTCTCCCTTTTATCCCCCTGTTCACTGGACTACTGAATAGAGTTTACTTTTGTGCTCTCTTTGATCAGCCATTCCAATGAGCAGTTCTCCTCAAAATCTCTAGCTAAGTTAATTTTGATGGGTGCGGGCAGTGCTTCAAAAATAGATTCACAAATTCTGAGCCTTCAAATATGGGATCATCTTCAGCCATGCTGTACGCATTCTTCAATAGAGAAAGGAACTCGATTAGACTTTGATTCGCACTACATTTTAAACCATATACAGCTATTTTCGCTGCAGTTTTAGTGCGATGTTGCCCGAATTATTTTTGAATTGTCGTTTTATTTCACTCCAGGAATGAATATTCATATCCTTTAGTGAAGCAAAGAATTTGTGATGTTTACTTTCAAATACCCAGGGTAGAAATTCAATTTTTAACTGCTCACTTGTAACACTCATTATAGATAAAGCGTTTTCAAAGGCCTCTAAGTAGTCAATTATGGAAGTGGACCCCCCTTTGGAAAATGGGCGTACTGTATTCTTTAGGAATTTAATTATTGTGGGGTGTCATACACTTTATTTGGTATATTACTGGATCTTACTGGGGACTTATTGCTTGAGTTAGGGTGCCTTTCATCTAATAATTTCCTGGTCCCCCAGAGTTAGGTAATTGCCTAGGGGAAAAAGTTACCTCTGGGCCTAAATTAGGGCTATAGTTTGGGTATCTTTGTCTATCTTCCCGCCTGGTATCTTGAAACTCATTTCTGTCCCAGTCCTTATAACTGCTAATTTGTCTCTTTAATTTATCTATTGCCTGTTCATACCCTCTTTCAGCCTCACGGTATCTAATTTTTAGAGTTTTATTTTCATCTTGGCATTTTTCATATTCTTCTTCGAAAGCTTTAAAACCAGCCACTAATTCCTGATTATATTTATTTAATTCAGAAGCCTTTTGGCTAGCGTGGAAAACCTCTACCTTTGCCTGAATAAAAGCATCTTGAAATTCTCGTAATGAATCATTTTCATCCCTTAGCCGTCCTAATTGTTTGTCTTGTCCTGTCATTTGGTTAGACATCTCACAGCTCAAATACATTAGGATTTGCCAAGTTTCAAAAATTAATTCATCACGCCCCCTAAGTTCCGTGCATTTATTAAGTTGCAGTAACATTTGGTATAATTCCCCATCTTCAAACCACATATCTTTAACTAAATCTTTGGCCTTATCTTTACACCCATTAATATACATGGAGACATCGTCCCCAATGTCAAGTCTATTCATGATGTGGCACAATTTCATCTTGTACAGAAACTCTAGCATTACTTTTTGCTGAAGAAATTGTTATTTGAGTGTTGTACTTAATAAGATAAAAACGCAAATACAATTTTGACTAATAAGAGAGAGGAAAAACTTTTTGCTTTTTTTATATTTTTAAAATATCAATATCAATTTTGAAATATGACAAAATTAATATTTTTATTAATTTTGAAATATGAAAAATTAATATTTCTGATTAATTTTGAAATATGAAAAATTACAATTTTTATGAATTTTGAAATATGAAAAATTAATATTTTTATGAATTTTGAAATATGAAAAATCAATATTTTTATGAATTTTGAAATATGAAGAATTAATATTTTTATTAATTTTTCAAAAATTAATTTTTAATAATATTTCAAAATATTTATATCAATCTTGAACATGAAAATCAATATTTCAATTTTCAAAAAAAAATCTATATTTTCAAAATATCAATTTGAAATATGGAAATTTTTCTCTCTTCTATAATAATTTCTATTTACCACAAATATACTATATCAATATGATAATCATTTATAATATCTCACGCAATGCCTCCATATAATATGTCAGTATATTTATAAGAATCTTAGCATTTACTCTCCAAATAATATGTTAGTATATAGCAGGGTTATAACTGATATATTTAACAATCTTTCTTTAAACTAAAACCCACAATCAAACATACATTTGTTAAGACAATAAAATTAATATAAATACCTGAATTCTTTTTATTAGTAAATATTTATGAGCACATTGAAATATATATTTGTAAGAATCAGAATAAGAGTCAACACTATATACGTTAAAACAAAAACTATTTAAAATATGCTATGCAGAGTTCATGCAAATTTATCTCATCCACAGTAAAAATTTCAACCAGTTAATACAATGAGACTTAAAATCTTTAACTACTAACATCCAAATAATACAACTCTAATAGTGTTTAGTAAACAATAGGGCAATATACAGATATATATATATATACTCAGCAATTTAGCTGCAATTTAAAGCAACAGAAATTGCAGAGATAAATTACTTAGCATGCAAGAGGCATAGGTTTAACACTATACAGACTGTGAATATAAACTAAATATAAACTGCTCTTTATAAATCTCTCAACTATACTTTAACCTACAGCTATTATGCATATATCTGTGTTAAAATATTAATTGCAACCTTCTTTCTTTTTTATATATATATATATATATATATATATATATATATATATATATATATATATGTATATATATATATATATACGTTACCAAAATGACCAAAATTGATAGTTCAGTTACCAAGGATTCCTTGTTTCATCTCAGAAAATAAATAAGTAAATTTTGCAATCAATGAGAAAAGGTAGATCAGCTTGCTCAGAATGAATGTATTTCGAACGCCCAGCAGTAGATCATTCAAGTCAGCAAAATCTCTCTCCTGCTTAATACTTATATAAGTTTTCACTCATTGAAGAAATCATGGGAGTGGCCCTACGAGATCTGACCATCCCATTGGTGAGATGGGATGTCTATTTGGATTGGCCCTCGGTCACCATGGAAATGCATCCTTTAAACAGTTAAGTCTCTAAACTGTCCTACTGGATTCTGGCCACTTGGGGGCAGTAGACATACAACACAGCAATACATTTAACCACATTTTTAAAACAATTCAGTATTTCTATGAAATGGTTATTCATTTGATCATAATTTCCTGCATCAATCACTCACAATATTAATTAGAGATGGTGTAGCATCATATCAATTTTCTGATCGTTTAGATATGTAATATCATGTGCCTTTAGCATTATACTATATTTAAGCAAATCAATACTGCAAATTATTTTGAAATTAATGGCATTCATACATCTGTTATACATGCATTTACACAAATACAGCATGTTTCACATTTCTGTGTATTTCTTCCTGGATCTATGAATTGATGCCCATGTCCAAAGGTTGTCTGTAACCAAAGAGATAATTCTTAGAATGTTCATGTTAAATCTCAAGATATTCTATGCTTCCAAAAATATATAAAGGTATATACACATTCATTTCTATGCAGTGTTTAAAACCATACAAAAATCCAGCAGATCGCACACTGTCACATATTCATTCATCCAGATATCTTATTAACTCAGTTGCTCTTATAAGTTTCATTAGATTTCTGGAAAACAGAGAGAATAAAAAAAATGTATTTATTTTTATTTGTGTCATCTTCCCCCCAGCCGTATGTCTGCAATACGTCTTCAAATGTCAGAGATTCAGTGAGATAGAACTGTTGTCATCACACATGTCTGCAGCACATGTCTTCCTTTGAAATCACAAAGATTTAAATGACAAATTCCAGAGGGCCCTTGAGCCCATCCTCCACTCAAAATACAGACTATTTATTCTAAATAATCAAGGGGTTTCCTGTACATGGAGAAATTCCACAGGAAACAATTTACACATAGCTGTGAAATGTCTCAATGTCCCTGTATGACAACTTTGCCCTGGACCTCCTGTAGTGCGGTTGGCTTCAAAGACTATGTTATCTTTTAATTAGGATACAAACATGTTTTCATCCAGCTAAAACTATTTGGCAAGGTTTTTTTTTTATATTAGAATAGAACTGATGTCTCCAAAATTTATGAGATGCAATGTAGATGGCTTCAAAACAGAACTAGGGGTCAGTGATCATCTGATAGGGATCCTGAATTCACGCCTCAGTGGGATATCCTTGGAAACAGATGTGAAATATATATAATATAAAGATGATTATCTTTGAAGTAATCCGTTTTTTTTTTCCCTCTGGAGTGGTTGTTTTAATTAAGTACACCAAATGTTCCATTGTCCTCATTTGTGTGTTCAGAATAGCCCTGCATGCCAAGTGGGGGGAGAGTTGAAAATGTAAGTAAATTCAATTCATTTGCTACTGACTAGCCAAATAAAAGATTATATATATAATATATACATATATATATATATATATAATCTTTACTTATACCTTGACACCGTCCTTTCATTGTATTACGTTGTCCCGCAATATTTTATTTGCCACGTTGCGAATGAGAACACAAGATTGAAACCATGATGTTCTTGGATTATAGATTGTGTCAATCATGTACATTGTTGAAACATAGATGATAAAGAGCAAATAAATATCTATTGCTGGCTGTCTTGTGGAAGAAACGAATGAATGCAATGTGTTTTTAATCCCGAATAAATTTTGAGCTTTTGTATTTTAATTATTTAATATGCATTCACCATTATAATCTGATAAATATATATGAGATGTCTACTTATTCTATATGTTGCTGTATGTCCTGGTATTTCTTCTTAATGTAAATGCTCAATATCGTGTCATGTATCAAATCCACATTTTTTTATCCAAATATAGTTATGTGAGCATATATTTCAAATGTAACTCTTAAAGGGACATGAAACCATAAATGTATCTTTCATTAGTTATGTTAAACATACAATTATAACCAGGTTTCCAATTCTCTTCTATTCTCAAATGTGCTTCAGTCTCTTGATATAATGTTTTGAAGGAGCATCAATACACTACTGGTTTTTAAGTGAACACATGGGTGAGGCAATGCCAATCGGTAGATATATGCAGCCACCAATCAGCAGATCTAAGCTATGTTCTTGACTGCTCCTTAGCAGTCTTAGATAAACCTTTCAGCAAAGCCTAACAAGATAACTTGTCCGAATATGAGTAAACGTGAAAGTTGTTTAAAATGTTATGCTCTGTCAAAATCATGTAAGCAAATGTTCTGCCTTCATACACCTTTTAAATTAAATAGATTTCATAAATGAGTCAAACACTAGAATGTAGCTTGAAAAATATACACTTTATTTAACACATCTAGAGAAATATGGCATACAGGCTTATTATCAAATTGTAATGGTCGATATTTTGTAGTAGGGGAACAGTTTGGACATCACAACGCAAAAACCAATCAATATAATCAATAAGGACAGCATGTGATTATGTTGTTTCCATGCACTCTGCAAACAATATGCCTCCATGGACCCGGTCCCATAGAAGCCTATTAAATACAGAAGAGGCCTAAATTTAGAGTTCGGCGGTAAAAGGGCTGTTAACGCTCCGCAGGCTTTTTTCTGGCCGCACCATAAATTTAACTCTGGTATCGAGAGTTAAAACAAATGCTGCGTTAGGCTCCAAAAAAGGAGCGTAGAGCATTTTTACCGCAAATGCAACTCTCGATACCAGAGTTGCTTACGGACGCGGCCGGCCTCAAAAACGTGCTCGTGCACGATTCCCCCATAGGAAACAATGGGGCTGTTTGAGCTGAAAAAAAACCTAACACCTGCAAAAAAGCAGCGTTCAGCTCCTAACGCAGCCCCATTGTTTCCTATGGGGAAACACTTCCTACGTCTGCACCTAACACTCTAACATGTACCCCGAGTCTAAACACCCCTAACCTTACACTTATTAACCCCTATTCTGCCGCCCCCGCTATCGCTGACTCCTGTATATTATTTTTAACCCCTAATCTGCCGCTCCGTAAACCGCCGCAACCTACGTTATCCCTATGTACCCCTAATCTGCTGCCCTAACATCGCCGACCCCTATGTTATATTTATTAACCCCTAATCTGCCCCCCACAACGTCGCCGACACCTACCTACACTTATTAACCCCTAATCTGCCGAGCGGACCTGAGCGCTACTATAATAAAGTTATTAACCCCTAATCCGCCTCACTAACCCTATCATAAATAGTATTAACCCCTAATCTGCCCTCCCTAACATCGCTGACACCTACCTTCAATTATTAACCCCTAAACTTCCGATCGGAGCTCACCGCTATTCTAATAAATGTATTAACCCCTAAAGCTAAGTCTAACCCTAACACTAACACCCCCCTAAGTTAAATATAATTTTTATCTAACGAAATAAATTAACTCTTATTAAATAAATGATTCCTATTTAAAGCTAAATACTTACCTGTAAAATAAATCCTAATATAGCTACAATATAAATTATAATTATATTATAGCTATTTTAGGATTAATATTTATTTTACAGGCAACTTTGTAATTATTTTAACCAGGTACAATAGCTATTAAATAGTTAAGAACTATTTAATAGTTACCTAGTTAAAATAATAACAAATTTACCTGTAAAATAAATCCTAACCTAAGATATAATTAAACCTAACACTACCCTATTAATAAAATAATTAAATAAACTACCTACAATTACCTACAATTAACCTAACACTACACTATCAATAAATTAATTAAACACAATTCCTACAAATAAATACAATTAAATAAACTAGCTAAAGTACAAAAAATAAAAAAGAACTAAGTTACAGAAAATAAAAAAATATTTACAAACATAATAAAAATATTACAACAATTTTAAACTAATTACACCTACTCTAAGCCCCCTAATAAAATAACAAAGCCCCCCAAAATAAAAAATTCCCTACCCTATTCTAAATTAAAAAAGTTACAAGCTCTTTTACCTTACCAGCCCTGAACAGGGCCCTTTGCGGGGCATGCCCCAAGAATTTCAGCTCTTTTGCCTGTAAAAAAAAACATACAATACCCCCCCCCCAACATTACAACCCACCACCCACATACCCCTAATCTAACCCAAACCCCCCTTAAATAAACCTAACACTAATCCCCTGAAGATCTTCCTACCTTGTCTTCACCATCCAGGTATCACCGATCCGTCCTGGCTCCAAGATCTTCATCCAACCCAAGCGGGGGTTGGCGATCCATAATCCGGTGCTCCAAAGTCTTCCTCCTATCCGGCAAGAAGAGGACATCCGGACCGGCAAACATCTTCTCCAAGCGGCATCTTCGATCTTCTTCCATCCGGTGCGGAGCGGGTCCATCTTGAAGCAGGCGACGCGGATCCATCCTCTTCTTCCGATGTCTCCCGACTAATGACGGTTCCTTTAAGGGACGTCATCCAAGATGGCGTCCCTCGAATTCCGATTGGCTGATAGGATTCTATCAGCCAATCGGAATTAAGGTAGGAATTTTCTGATTGGCTGATGGAATCAGCCAATCAGAATCAAGTTCAATCCGATTGGCCGATCCCATCAGCCAATCAGATTGAGCTCGCATTCTATTGGCTGATCGGAACAGCCAATAGAATGCGAGCTCAATCTGATTGGCTGATTGGATCAGCCAATCGGATTGAACTTGATTCTGATTGGCTGATTCCATCAGCCAATCAGAAAATTCCTACCTTATCTGATTCCTATCAGCCAATCGGAATTCGAGGGACGCCATCTTGGATGACGTCCCTTAAAGGAACCGTCATTAGTCGGGAGACATCGGAAGAAGAGGATGGATCCGCGTCGCCTGCTTCAAGATGGACCCGCTCCGCACCGGATGGAAGAAGATCGAAGATGCCGCTTGGAGAAGATGTTTGCCGGTCCGGATGTCCTCTTCTTGCCGGATAGGAGGAAGACTTTGGAGCACCGGATTATGGATCGCCAACCCCCGCTTGGGTTGGATGAAGATCTTGGAGCCAGGACGGATCGGTGATACCTGGATGGTGAAGACAAGGTAGGAAGATCTTCAGGGGATTAGTGTTAGGTTTATTTAAGGGGGGTTTGGGTTAGATTAGGGGTATGTGGGTGGTGGGTTGTAATGTTGGGGGGGGGGTATTGTATGTTTTTTTTTACAGGCAAAAGAGCTGAAATTCTTGGGGCATGCCCCGCAAAGGGCCCTGTTCAGGGCTGGTAAGGTAAAAGAGCTTGTAACTTTTTTAATTTAGAATAGGGTAGGGAATTTTTTATTTTGGGGGGCTTTGTTATTTTATTAGGGGGCTTAGAGTAGGTGTAATTAGTTTAAAATTGTTGTAATATTTTTATTATGTTTGTAAATATTTTTTTATTTTCTGTAACTTAGTTCTTTTTTATTTTTTGAACTTTAGCTAGTTTATTTAATTGTATTTATTTGTAGGAATTGTGTTTAATTAATTTATTGATAGTGTAGTGTTAGGTTAATTGTAGGTAATTGTAGGTAGTTTATTTAATTATTTTATTGATAGGGTAGTGTTAGGTTTAATTATATCTTAGGTTAGGATTTATTTTACAGGTAAATTTGTTATTATTTTAACTAGGTAACTATTAAATAGTTCTTAACTATTTAATAGCTATTGTACCTGGTTAAAATAATTACAAAGTTGCCTGTAAAATAAATATTAATCCTAAAATAGCTATAATATAATTATAATTTATATTGTAGCTATATTAGGATTTATTTTACAGGTAAGTATTTAGCTTTAAATAGGAATAATTTATTTAATAAGAGTTAATTTATTTCGTTAGATTTAAATTATATTTAACTTAGGGGGGTGTTAGTGTTAGGGTTAGACTTAGCTTTAGGGGTTAATACATTTATTAGAATAGCGGTGAGCTCCGGTCGGCAGATTAGGGGTTAATAATTGAAGTTAGGTGTCGGCGACGTTGAGGGGGGCAGATTAGGGGTTAATAAATATAATATAGGGGTCGGCGATGTTAGGGGTATCAGATTAGGGGTACATAGGGATAACGTAGGTGGCGGCGATTTGCGGTCGGAAGATTAGGGGTTAATTATTTTAAGTAGCTTGCGGCGACGTTGTGTGGGGCAAGTTAGGGGTTAATAAATATAATATAGGGGTCGGCGGGGTTAGGGGCAGCAGATTAGGGGTACATAAGGATAACGTAGGTGGCGGTCGGCAGATTAGGGGTTAAAAATTTTAATCGAGTGGCGGCGATGTGGGGGGACCTCGGTTTAGGGGTACATAGGTAGTTTATGGGTGTTAGTGTACTTTAGGCTACAGTAGTTAAGAGCTTTATAAACCGGCGTTAGCCAGAAAGCTCTTAACTCCTGCTATTTTCAGGCGGCTGGAATTTTGTCGTTAGAGCTCTAACGCTCACTGCAGAAACGACTCTAAATACCAGCGTTAGGAAGATCCCATTGAAAAGATAGGCTACGCAAATGGCGTAGGGGGATCTGCGGTATGGAAAAGTCGCGGCTGAAAAGTGAGCGTTAGACCCTTTCCTGACTGACTCCAAATACCAGCGGGCGGCCAAAACCAGCGTTAGGAGCCTCTAACGCTGGTTTTGACGGCTACCGCCGAACTCTAAATCTAGGCCAGAGTGTGCTCCACAAGTGTAAGAAGACAACATCAACACATACCTATCCTTTACACATTAAATAAAATATCTATATCTATATATATATATATATATAATTACTTCCTCCTCCTTCCCTTCTTCCCACGAGACGGAGGCTCTGGGGAGGGCAACTGCCCCCTCCGATGAGTTCTCATAGGAGATGGTTGGGGAAGAAGGGGAGGAGGAGTACTATGATTGGTTAAGGGACACCAGGCTGAGGAGGAGATTGAGACAGAGGAGAAGATGGAGGCCCAGGAGCAGATGGTCCAGGAACAGATGGTCCAGGAGCAGAAGCTCTTTCCCCCGGTCCGCTTGGCACCTCCCGGAGGACCTGCAACATATTATTTAGAGTATTCAAGATATTAGTTTGTCCTTCGAGCAGTTGGTTCATTACTCCTGTCATGAACACCCTGTATTCTGCCTGTTTCCTCTGGGAGGCATGCATCTCTTAGAGGAAGTTTCTCATGAGCTCCAGCTAGTGCACCTCTGGGGGGATGTTCTCCTCAGGATGAGCTGCTGCACGGGGGGCTGCTGGTGCACGGGGGGGGGGGGGGCTGCTGCAGTGATCTCTTCTGCAGTGGGGGCTTCTTCAGATAGTGCTTCTTCGGTGATGTCTTCCATTTCTCCCCAAGGTGGCGAGTCATCTGCACCACTCTCATGCCTGGGTGAAGGAGGAGCATGTTCCTGCTGTGCTTCCTCCTCCCCGGCCTCAGACTCTGTATATTTTACAAAGAAATAAATCGAGATATTAGCAAATGAGGCTGCCTTCGTAATTCAATTGTAAGCAAAAGCTATCAATATGATTTCCGTATTTTCAAACCCGTCTTTCTGATATCTATATGTTCAATATGAATGTCTTTTTGCGTTTGTCTTAAATCTGTTTAAATGCACACCTGATCTGTAGACTAGATACTAATTTGATGGCTTTTCTTCAAATGCAACTTTCTCAAGGTAATTCTGAATGTTGGGACGCAACATTTCCTCCCAGCGGCAGTACAAAAATGTTTGTTCCGGATCGCCACAGGTAACTGAATGGTATTCGCTGTCCCTTTTGAGCTTCTTCTTAAGTTCAGCTCTGCAGTCCCGGTAACAGTGCTGGATAGACTTGACATCCCTCTTATATTCCCCCCACTGCATTAACGGCATTCGTGATCTCCATCCACAACTTCCTCTTATCGGAAGGGGTGGCCCTCTGTGCCTGCAGCCTTGTAGCTCTCTCCATATAAGCTTCTATAAGGGCCTTCTTCTCCTCCATGGTATATCTCTCCTCCCTCTGCCTGGGCCTCCCCTGCAATGTGAGCCTCTGTTCCCCGGACTGTGAAGCACCCTGTCTACGCTGCACACCACTGGGCCCAGCCACTTGTTCATCTTCCACAATGTGGCTGGGTCCACCCACCCCTTCCTCTACCCATTCCTCTCCCTCTCCCCCTTCCTCTCCCCCTTTTTCTCTCCCTTCCTCTCCCTCTCTCCTGCCTAACCTCCTAAGAAGCTCTACTAGCTCCGGGCTAATTTGCCCCCTATCCCTCCATCTTGCCATACTCAATCAAAATGTGAAAGTGCCCAAATGAAAGGGGGTCAAAATAATGAACTAAAAGTAAAAAGTGCTCAAAGTGTGAATGGGATAAAAAAAAGTGGGTAAGGAGTATTAAACAGACAAACGTATATGGTAAAAAAGACGAAAATAAGGAAATGTAAATAATAAGTTGGTGTAAATCAAACAAAATCTAACTATGGGATGGGTGAAAAGGGAATGGGGTATGGGACTAAAGGGAATGGGGTTTTGGATGAAAGGGAATGGGGTATGGGATTAAAGGTAATGGGGTATGGAATTAAGGGGAATGGGGTATGAGATGAAATGGAATGGGGCATGGGATTAAAGGGAATGGGGTATGGGATGAAAGGGAATGGGTATGGGATGAAAGGGAATGGGGTATGAAGTGTATGGAGTGTTAGTGATAAGTGTATGTATGTATTGAATGTGTTTGCGTGTAAATGTGTTTATATAAGGAATGTACCGAAAAACAGCACTCGCACACTCACTCAAACAAACTCTCACTTGCTAACGCTCTCTATCTCTCTCACTAACTCACTTTCTCTCAAAAACTAACTCTCACACTAACTCTCTCTCTAATCTCTCTCTAATCTCTCTCTAATCTCACCAAACCCTCCAACGCCTACACCTGCACCTAACTCGAAAAAGCAATACTGTCAAAGAAGCCATGCTTAGAGCGTGCTTATATACCCTATGTAAATGTTTAATGATGTACCGGTTTGCAAAGTAAACAATGTCCAGGTGTGCTTTCTTTTTGATTTGTATGTGTGCAATGTGTATTAGTTTTTTTTAATTTGCGCATGCTCATATTGAGTTTGTAAATGCACATATGTATTTGTGGAATGTGTATAATGCGATGATGTCATAGTGATCGTTTTGCATAACAATCTGCAAATGTTTTGTTTGTGTATCAGTGTGCAATTCTGTTTTCATGTTGTTTTGTGTCGTGTTGCAGATCGCAACGCATTTTCCTATTTCTCGTTTAGTGTAAATGCTGTGTAGTATTTGTTGTTTCCGATTATGAATGTCGAATGCGTATGTGCTATGTTGTGTGAGCGATTGTTGTTTGTACATTTGAGTACATCTGACTGTTTTTCTTGTCCATGATGTTGTATACGTAGTATGACAGAGCAGTGTGTATTTCTAGCGAGATTGAGTGTTAGAAGAAAAATCAGTTTATTCTTCATTTTGCATTGATCTCTATGGGAGAATTCATTACGCGCCCGTGATTACGCTTGTGAAATAAACACGGTACTTGTGTTACTGCGATACGTTATGAGGTTCTTTTCAGACTTGTAATACCTACGTTATGAAAGGTGCGCAATGAAAATAACATACACAATATTAGCGAGCAGCCATAATGCCACAACTTGTAATCTAGGTGATAAAAAATAATGTACTTTTTAGTATTAAATATATATTTATATATTATGTGTATGATACTGAAAATGTAAAATCCATAGTTATACCTTTATAACTTTAGGAATAGATATATAGGAATAAATACATATAAGCAGAAATATGTATTTATAATAAAAAGTACATTGGTCTGTATGTAAAGAACATTTTCATATCTTATCTCGGGTTAGTGAGTATAGGTGTTCAGTTTGCGCTCTCCATTGTTGGGGGTTAGGTTTTTTCCCACTTTTCGTGCTCCATTGAAGTCAATGGGGGAATGCGTTAATGTGGTTGTGATATTCTAAATTCTGCTTTTTTCACTCGTTGGATTAGCGCTTGTGCAAAAACCTTTCACTTTCAACTTGTTAACTGCAATAGGGAGCACTCCACTTGTAATATAGGCCATAGTGAGCTAAAAGAGACTGGATCCTGAGTTGGCACTATCTCCTTTTATATATACTGTATATACATTATATATATACTGTGTATATATATATATATATATATATAATATATATATATATATATATATAAAAAAAAAAATATATATATATATATATATATATATATATATATATATATATATATATATATATATAAAAATATATATTTTCTCTCTCTTTCTTTGGGAATCAACATATATTTAAGAAAAAATCGACATTTGACTCCTCCAGTAATAATCTAAGTATCCGTACATATCAACGTTTAACATATAATGAAATGGAAAGGAACATACAACAACATAGGGGTACAGGATACAATAACTTAACCAAAATGGAACAGCAGGCAGTGAAAACTCTGGCCAAGGTCCAGAACATTATAATACAAGAGGCGGATAAAGGTGGGGCCATTGTGATCCTGAATTACAAGGACTATAGAGACGAGGTATTATCACAATTGGAAGACACTTCAGTCTATCGAAAATTACCAATGGACCCCACAGGAACATTTGAGAAGACCATTGACTCATACCTGGGAAAAATACATCAAGAGGGGCAAATCATGGTACAAGAAATGGAGTATCTAAAGATACCTTTTCCAAAGCTGCAGACCTTCTACACGGTCCCTAAAATAAATAAATCCCTGGAACATCCGCCAGGAAGGCCGATAGTGTCGACCATACAATCACTACAACAACCTCTAGCCTGCTTTGTAGATGCTCACTTACAGCCGTTGGTTAGGAGAATGGAATCCTACTTGTTGGACTCCAATATGCTGCTGAATATTCTAAAACAGTGTGAAACCATACAAGAGGGGCATAGCCTAGTCACTTTTGATGTGATGATCTTGTACAACGTCATACCTCACCAATTAGGATTAAGGGCAGTCACCAACCAACTGCTTAAATATCCATATGTGGGGCCATCTGTGGATGAACTACTCACACTACTAGAATTCTGCTTAACCTATAATTATTTTAAATTTGAAAAGCATATGTATCTTCAGCTTACGGGTCCAAAGTTGCCCCATGTTATGCCAATTTTTTTTATGGCAGAATTTGAAAGCAGGGATACACAACTCTTCCAAGATACCAGGATCATTCTATTTAGATGGTATATAGATGATCTCATACTTATTTGGAGAGGTACTGAGCAGGATTTGTTGCAGTAATATCAAGAACTGAATATAGCATGTCCAGCCTTAAAATTCAACTACAGTAAGGACACCATAGACTTTCTAGACCTTCGTCTATATAAGAAGGAGGGCAGAATACAGTCAACACTCTTCAGAAAGAATACTGATCACAACTCAATCCTCCATTATACCAGCTGTCACCTGCCAGCTCTCAAAAGGTCCCTACCAATCTCACAGCTCAAACAAGTTGTTAGAAACAATACTGAGCATTCTAACACTATAAAGCAACTGAATGAGATGCAGGACAGATTTGAAGAGAGGCGATACCCTGCTAGGGAATTACAAAAGATAAAGGAACAGCAGTTACAACAGCAAACGAAGGAACAAAGAGAACAAAGAGAACCAACAGAATAACGGATGATCTTTGTGACAACTTACACCCATGACAAACAGGGGATCTCCAGAAACATACAGAAGAATTGGCAGATTTTTGCCTCAGATAATAATTTACCATTACTGAACATGCCAGTTCCCAGGGTAGGGTTCAAAAGGGCCAGGTCCCTTAGGGACAGCCTGGTACACACAGACCCGGTCCACTGCTACCAAAAACAACATGGTTACATGGAAAATCCGGATGCTATCAGTGCATAGGGTATACAACTTGCAATGGACTGACCACAGGCTCCTACTTTACCCATCCCCACAAGAAAAATAAATATTTCCATAAATACAGACTTACATGTACTACTACGCATGAAGTCTACTTGCTCCACTGCAATTGTAGACTGTTTTATGTCGGGAAGAAGACCCCTGTACAAGAATGGCTAATCATAGGTCCACAATTAGGATGGACATAGACAGAGGCCATACGGACCAACCGGTGGCACAGTACTTTTCTGTCACAGGGGCACACAGTCAAGGACCTACGATATACACTAATCGATCATGTCCCACCACTTGTAAGAGGAGGGGAGAGGGGAAAAATTATCCTACAACGGGAGGCAAGGTGGACTTATGGTCCCGAAAGGATTTAATACCCAGTTGGACTGGCATTGTTTTTTGTAGTCTGTTTTCTGTAGACAGTGTTTTGCAGCTGTTTTACAGACCTTTTGTACATTTTTGTACTATATTTTTATATTTTTGTATTTAATTTTTTTGGTCACAGTACAATTTTTGTCGCAGTATATCTTTTAGGTTACAGTATTTTTGTTGGCAACCAGTACTCTACAATATTTGTTTGCAACTGTTTTGCAACCATTTCCATACAAATCTATTCTGGATAACCAGTCCTTGTAATCCTCTTTTGACATCTAGTAACAACTACCTTTTTTTTATACATAGTGGTAACTCATTTTTTCAAATCCTTTTTTCATTATTGTCCTCCTCCCAATACGGAAGTGAGCTATTTTGTATACCAGACAATGGTTTTCTTTCTCTTTTTTTTCTTTTTTATTTATTTTTCTTCTTTCTTTCTATATGTCTGTGTTTGGCCCCCCTTTTTTGTATCCCCCTTTCCCCTCTTCCCCCCTTGTTTCATTGTGGTCCGGCTAGTCCATATAATGTACTATACTCTGGATCCATTATTAATATTTGGCTGCCAATATCTAGTTTAATACGTATTTTTTCCTATACTTTCGTTATTCTTTCTTCCTCTTCCTTTTCTTTCTTTTTCTATTTTACATCTTTTTACCTCCCCTTACCTTTAGTTTCTTTCTTTCTTTTTTTTTTCTTTCCTTCTTTGTCAGTGTTATCTAGTAACTTGGTGAATCTTTCTGTTGACAAAATTGATATGTCCTGTACTGGTTTGTTCCACATATGCTTTTTTAAGACACAAGGTTGCTTTGATTATTCACTATAGACAGCACCATCATTTGCTTATGCTCATGCTTAGTAGCCTATTCAAGCTACATAGTCATATATAGACATATCACTATAGCAACCGGCTTCTGTTTACACAGTTTGTCACACTGGGCGGTGTTCTGATGCGCCGCCGTAGCCTAGCATGATGATGTCACTGAGGCCACTTCTGGGTTTCGGGTGGGCATTCTCCCGCAGGAGCTGGCGGCGTACAGACATTGTCCCTCTTAAATTGTGACACTTGGTAAGTGCACTGGTTAATCTTGTTTTTTTCACTTGTCTGATGACGGGGTCACTCCTCAAAAATGTTAACAATATGGATTAAAACTGTTTGTAACACGGCGAGTGCTCTCTTTGGACTTATTGGCTATATATATATATATATATATATATATATATATATATATATATATAATTATATTTTCTCTCTGTCTTTCTTTGGAGTTAATACTCGGCTAGATTACAAGTTTTGCGTTACGAGTGAAAAAGCATCGTTATGCTTCATAACGATGCTTTTTCCCTAACGCCGCTATTACAAGTCTTGTCAGAATATGTGTACCGCACACCTTTTTGGCCGTCACGCAACGTCAGTACTGCACTTTTAAAAAAGTCCTTTTTCAAAGGGACTCCCATAGCGCCGGTATTGCGATTTTTGCAGTGAGGCCAAAAAGTGAGCGGTATACTCTAAAACCACAAGATCTGTATCGCCATCTAAAGTCAGTAGTTATGAGTTTTATGCTACCTATTAACCCATAAACCGAGGCCTTCCCACATCACAAACACTAAAATAAAATGATTAACCCCTAATCTGCCACTCCGAACATCGCCGCCACTAAAAAAATGTTTAACCCCTATTCCGCCGCTCCCCGACATCGTCGCCACTATGATAAACCTATTAACCCCTAAACTGCCGCCCTCCTGCATCACAAACACAACTTAAATATTATTAAACCTATTAACCACTAAACCGCAAGCCCCCCACAACGAAATATACTAAATTAAACTATTAACCCCTAAACCTCTGGCCTCCCACATCACTACATAAATATATTAACCCCTAAACCTAACCCTAACGTAACCCTAACCCTAAGCATAACCCTAACCTTAGCGTAACTCTAACCCTAACACCCCCTAACTTAAATATAATTAAAATAAAACTAAATAAAACTTACAATTACCTAGATAATTCTTATTTAAAACTAAATACAAACTTACCTGTAAAAAAAAAACATTAGCTAGCTACAAAATAACCAATATTTACATTGTAGCTATCTTAGGTTTTATTTTTATTTCACAGGTAAGTTTGTATTTATTTTAACTAGGTGGACTTGTTAGTAAATAGTTTATTAACTATTTACTAGCTACCTAATTAAAATAAATACAAAGTTACCTGTAAAATAAAGCCTAACCTGTGTTACACTAAAACCTAACCTTACAATCAAATTAAAAAAAAATATATTAAAATACAATTATCTAAATTACAAAAAAAACATAAACATTAAATTACACAAAATAAAAAAAAAACAATGAAATTATCAAAAACAAAAACGAATTACTCCTAATCTAATAGCCCTATGAAAAAAAAAAAGCACCCTCAAAATAAAAAAAAAAAAGCCTACACTAAGCTGCCAATGGCCCTTAAAAGGGCCTCTTGCAGGGCATTTTCCCAAAGTAATCAGATCTTTTACCTGTAAAAAAAAATACAAACACCCCCCAATAGTAAAACCCACCACCCATACAACCAACCCCCCAAATAAAACCCTATCTAAATAAACCCAGACATACACATGTACGCACACACACAAGCACACAAAGACATACACATGCACACACACACAAGCACCCTCAGACATACACATGCACACACACACAAGCAACCTCAAACATACACATGCACACACACACAAGCACCCTCAGACATACACATTGTAACAGGAATACTTTTTAACCACGGTCTTCTAGGGCACAAATGCAGCACAGGTCAGTCCACTGTAGTTTAAAAGGCTTTATTTTTCACAGCAATAACAAACAGGCAGTTCATTTTCAAAAGAGGGAAATCCTTCCTCTGCAGCAAAGTTAAGTACTTTTAAATGTGTCCCAGCACTTCACAGCATTCCACAAGTGCTTTGTAAAAATAATGTCCTTTTACAGTTCACAGGAACAAAAGTCTTTTACACAGTGTAACAAACACACACACCAGCTTCTGTAGCTGTGTAACTCTCTCTCTAGGCCTAAGTGAGGCTGCTATTTAAACCCTCACAACTTCTAATTAGCCACACCTGTGATTAGCTGCTGGACAGCTTCACAGCTGTCTGGGATAATGGCCCACCCTCTCTCCAATTATCCCAAACCCCAGGGACCCAGAACACAGTTTATCAACTGCATAATCAAATACACACTCTCTCTCCCTGGGGTTTTAACTGAAAGGAGAAATAGCATGTACAATGCTTGGTCTTAAATATCTTCCATTTATAACCAGGCCTTGCTTTCTGTCACAACATGCACACACACACAAGCAACCTCAAACATACACATGCACACACACACAAGCAACCTCAAACATACACATGTACACACACGTACAAGCACCATCAGACATACACATGTACACACACACACACAAGCACCCTCAGACATAAACATGTACACACACACACAAACACCCTCAGACATACACATGTACACACACACACAAGCACCCTCAGACATACACATGTACACACACACACACAAGCACCCTCAGACATACACATGTACACACACACACAAGCACCCTCAGACATACACATGTACACACACACACACACACACAAGCACCCTCAGGCATACACATGTACACACACACACAAGCAAACTCAAACATACACATGTACACCCACACACAAGCACCCTCATACATACACTTGCACACACACACAAGCACCTTCAGACATACACATGTACACACACATAGAAGCACCCTCAGACATACACATGTACACACACAAGCACCCTCAAACATACACATGTACACACACACACAAGCACCCTCAGACATACACATGTAAACACACACACAAGCACCTTCAGACATACACATGTACACACACACACAAGTACCCTCAGACAGACACTTGCACACACACACAAGCACCCTCAGACATACACATGTAAACACACAAAAGAACCCTCAGACATACACATGTACACACACACACAAGCACCCTCAAACAAACACATGTACACACAAGCACCCTCAGACATACACATGTACACACACACAAGCACCCTCAGACATACACATGTACACACACATGCAAGCACCCTCAGACATACACAGGTACACACACACACAAGCAACCTCAAACATACACATGTACACACACACAAGCACCCTCAGACATACACATGTACACACACACAAGCACCCTCAAACATACACATGTACACACACACAAGCACCCTCAGACATACACATGTACACACACACACACAAGCAACCTCAAACATACACATGTACACACACACAAGCACCCTCAGACATACACATGTACACACACTCAAGCACCCTCAAACTTACACATGTACACACACACAAGAACCCTCAGACATACACATGTACACACACACACACACAAGCAACCTCAAACATACAAATGTGCACACACACACAAGCACCCTCAGACATACACATGTACACACACAAGCACCCTCAAACATACACATGTACTCACACACACAAGCAGCTTCAAACATACACATGTACACACACAAGCACCCTTAGACATACACATGTACACACACACAAGCACCCTCAGACATACACTTGCACACACACACGCACCCTCAGACATACACATGTACACACAAAAGCACCCTCAGACATACACATGTACACACACACAAGCACCCTCAGACATACACATGTACACACACAAGCACCCTCAAACATACACATGTACACACACACAAGCACCCTCAGACATACACATGTACACACACACACACAAGCAACCTCAAACATACACATGTACACACACACAAGCACCCTCAGACATACACATGTACACACACTCAAGCACCCTCAAACATACACATGTACACACACACAAGCACCCTCAGACATACACATGTACACACACACACACACAAGCAACCTCAAACATACAAATGTGAAAACACACACAAGCACCCTCAGACATACACATGTACACACACAAGCACCCTCAAACATACACATGTACTCACACACACAAGCAGATTCAAACATACACATGTACACACACACACAGGCACCCTCAAACACACACATGTACACACACAAGCACCCTTAGACATACACATGTACACACACACAAGCACCCTCAGACATACACTTGCACACACACACGCACCCTCAGACATACACATGTACACACACAAGCACCCTCAGACATACACATGTACACACACACAAGCACCCTCAGACATACACATGTACACACACAAGCACCCTCAAACATACACATGTACACACACACAAGCACCCTCAAACATACACATGTACACACACACAAGCACCCTCAGACATACACTTGCACACACACACGCACCCTCAGACATACACATGTACACACAAAAGCACCCTCAGACATACACATGTACACACACACAAGCACCCTCAGACATACACATGTACACACACAAGCACCCTCAAACATACACATGTACACACACACAAGCACCCTCAAACATACACATGTACACACACACAAGCACCCTCAGACATACAAATGTACACACACACACACAAGCAACCTCAAACATACACATGTACACACACACAAGCACCCTCAGACATACACATGTACACACACTCAAGCACCCTCAAACATACACATGTACACACACACAAGCACCCTCAGACATACACATGTACACACACACACACACACACACAAGCAACCTCAAACATACAAATGTGCACACACACACAAGCACCCTCAGACATACACATGTACACACACAAGCACCCTCAAACATACACATGTACTCACACACACAAGCAGATTCAAACATACACATGTAGACACACACACAGGCACCCTCAAACACACACATGTACACACACAAGCACCCTTAGACATACACATGTAAACACACACAAGCACCCTCAGACATACACTTGCACACACACACGCACCCTCAGACATACACATGTACACACACAAGCACCCTCAGACATACACATGTACACACACACAAGCACCCTCAGACATACACATGTACACACACAAGCACCCTCAAACATACACATGTACACACACACAAGCACCCTCAAACATACACATGTACACACACACAAGCACCCTCAGACATACACATGTACATACACACATACACCCTCAGACATACACATGTACACACACACACAAGCACCCTCAGACATACACATGTACACACACACACACACACATACACCCTCAGACATACACATGTACACACACACACACACACATACACCCTCAGACATACACATGTACACACACACACACACAAGCACCCTCAGACATACACATGTACACACACACATACACCCTCAGACATACACATGTACACACACACATACACCCTCAGGCATACACAGGTACGCACACACAAGCACCCTCAGACATACACATGTACACACACACACACACATATACACCCTCAGACATACACATGTACACACACACACAAGCACCCTCAGAAATACACATGTACACACACACATACACCCTTAGACATACACATGTACACACACACATACACCCTCAGACATACACATGTACACACACACAAGCACCCTCAGACTTACACTTGCACACATACACAATCACCCTCAGACATACACATGTACACACACAAGCACCCTCAGACATACACATGTACACACACTAGGCAAATAGAAATGGATGGCGCTGGTCTTGATATGAAGTTAAATTTCTAATGATAGATAGAAATGGACTTGATGTGCAAGTTTAAATCCAACAAAATAATGTGCAGTAACGGCTCGTCACAGGAAAGAATGATTCCAAGTGTATGAAAGATAAAAATGTTTATTTTAGAGCTAAAATAAACATTTTTATCTTTCATACACTTGGAATCATTCTTTCCTGTGACGAGCCGGACTTACTATATTTGATAAGTAAGTTACTACTTGATTTGTAATAAAAGGTTACTATTTTACTGCTGATGGGGTTTTCAATCCATTTCCAGCTCAGCTGACATCCTCTTTGGGATTCATTTCTTATTCTTTGGAGAAAGGCACACCTTAGAAGCTGAACTCACATTATTGAAGGAGTGAGTATACTGCACATTATTTTGTTGGATTTAAACTTGCACATCAAGTCCATTTCTATCTATCATTAGAAATTTAACTTCATATCAAGACCAGAGCCATCCATTTCTATTTGCCTATTGTCTATACAGTCCCTGGGGAGAGACTGAAGGAAGGCAGCGGTCATCTTTATATCACTTTGACAAGGTGAGTATTGTTTTTTAGCACATTGTGTTGAGCATATCTGTTTGTTAACATCTGACTTGTTTGCTATACACACACTATCTGTACACATGTACACACACACAAGCACCCTCAGACATACACTTGCACACACACACAATCACCCTCAGACATACACATGTACACACACACAAGCACCCTCAGACATACACATGTACACACACACAAGCAACCTCAGACATACACATGCATGCACATACACAAGCACCCTCAGGCATACACAGGTACACACACGCACCCTCAGACATACACATGTACTCACACACACAAGCAACCTCAGACATACACATGCATGCACATACACAAGCACCCTCAGGCATACACAGGTACACACACACACACAAGCACCCTCAGACAT
This sequence comes from Bombina bombina, assembly GCF_027579735.1. Lineage (NCBI taxonomy): Eukaryota > Metazoa > Chordata > Amphibia > Anura > Bombinatoridae > Bombina > Bombina bombina. The sequence goes on from NC_069504.1 coordinate 22,994,220, forward strand.
ACACATGTACTCACACACACAAGCAACCTCAGGCATACACATGCATGCACACATACAAGCACCCTTAGGCATACACAGGTACACACACAAGCACTCTCAGACATACACATGTACACACACACACACAAGCACCCTCAGACATACACATGTACACACACACAAGCACCCTCAGACATACACATGTACACACACACACACAAGCACCCTCAGACATACACATGTACACATACACACACGCAACCTTAAACATACACATGTAAACACACAAGCACCCTTAGACATACACAAGCACCCTCAGGCATACACATGTACACACACACACAAGCAGCCTCAAACATACACATGTACACACACAAGCACCCTTAGACATACACAAGCACCCTCAGGCATACACTTGCACACACACAAGCACCCTCAGGCATACACATGTACACACACACAAGCACCCTCAGGCATACACATGTACACACACACACACAAGCACCCTCAGGCATACACATGTACACACACACACACAAGCACCCTCAGGCATACACATGTACACACACACAAGCACCCTCAGACATATACATGTACACACACAAGCACCATCAGACATACACATGTACACACACACACAAGCACCCTAAGACATAAACATGTACACACACACACAAGCACCCTCAGACATACACATGTACACACACACACACACAAGCACCCTCAGACATACACATGTACACACACATACAAGCACCCTCAGACATACACATGTACACACACACACAAGCACCCTCAGACATACACATGTACACACACACACACACAAGCACCCTCAGACATACACATGTACACACACACACAAGCACCCTAAGACATAAACATGTACACACACACACAAGCACCCTCAGACATACACATGTACACACACACACACACACACAAGCACCCTCAGACATACACATGTACACACACATACAAGCACCCTCAGACATATACATGTACACACACACACAAGCACCCTCAGACATACACTTGCACAGACACATAAGTCACCCTCAGACATACACACACATATATGCACACACATGCTCATACACACTCAGGCACTTGCACGCACACATACATAAGTACACACATGCTCATACACACACATGCTCATACACACACAGACACATGCACGCACACATACATAAGTACACACATGCTCATACACACACACACATAAGTACACACACATATTATGCACACATATGCTCATACGCACACATACATAAGTACACACATGCTCGTACACACACACATACATAAGTACACACATGCTCATACACACACACACACACACATAAGTACACACACATATTATGCACACATATGCTCATACACACACAGACACATGCACACACACATACATAAGTACACACATGCTCGTACACACACACACAAACACATACATAAGTACACACATGCTCATACACACACACATATTATGCACACATATGCTCATACACACACAGACACATGCACGCACACATACATAAGTACACACATGCTCATACACACACATAAGTACACACATGCTCATACACACACACACACACACACACACACACATAAGTACACACATGCTCATACACACACACACACACACACATAAGTACACGCACATATTATGCACACATATGCTCATACACACACACAGACACATGCACACACACATACATAAGTACACACATGCTCTACACACACATGCTCTACACACACACAAGCACCCTCAGACATATACATGTACACACACAAGCACCATCAGACATACACATGTACACACACACACAAGCACCCTAAGACATAAACATGTACACACACACACAAGCACCCTCAGACATACACATGTACACACACACACACACAAGCACCCTCAGACATACACATGTACACACACACACAAGCACCCTCAGACATACACATGTACACACACACACAAGCACCCTCAGACATACACATGTACACACACACACAAGCACCCTCAGACATACACTTGCACACACACATAAGTCACCCTCAGACATACACACACATATATGCACACACATGCTCATACACACTCAGGCACATGCACGCACACATACATAAGTACACATATGCTCATATACACACATGCTCATACACACACAGACACATGCACGCACACATACATAAGTACACACATGCTCATACACACACATAAGTACACACACATCTTATGCACACATATGCTAATACACACACAGACACATGCACGCACACATACATAAGTACACACATGCTCGTACACACACACACATACATAAGTACACACATGCTCATACACACACACACATAAGTACACACACATATTATGCACACATATGCTCATACACACACATACACATGCACACACACATACATAAGTACACACATGCTCGTACACACACAAACACATACATAAGTACACACATGCTCATACACACACACACATATTATGCACACATATGCTCAAACACACACAGACACATGCACGCACACATACATAAGTACACACATGCTCATACACACACACACATATTATGCACACATATGCTCAAACACACACAGACACATGCACGCACACATACATAAGTACACACATGCTCATACACACACATAAGTACACACATGCTCATACACACACACACACATAAGTACACACATGCTCATACACACACACACATAAGTACACACACATATTATGCACACACATGCTCGTACACACACACACACACACATAAGTACACACACATATTATGCACACATATGCTCATACACACACACAGACACATGCACACACACATACATAAGTACACACATGCTTTACACACACACATACATAAGCACACACATGCTCATACACACCCACACACACATAAGTACACACATGCTCATACACACACACACCCATAAGTACACACACATATTATGCACACATATGCTCATACACACAGACACATGCACACACACATACATAAGTACACACATGCACACACACATACATAAGCACACACATGCTCATACACACACACTCACATAAGTACACACATGCTCATACACACACACACAGACACACACACACATAAGTACACACATGCTCTACACACACACATACATAAGCACACACATGCTCATACACACACATACATAAGCACACACATGCTCATACACACACACAGACACATGCACACACACATACATAAGTACACACATGGTCATAGACACACACACACATAAGCATACACATGCTCGTACACACACACATACATAAGTACACACATGCTCTACACACACACACATACATAAGCACACACGTGCTCTATACACACACACACATACATAAGCACACACATGCTCGTACACACACACACACACATACATAAGCACACACATGCTCATACACATACACTTTGGTCAAGAAGATAAACAGATACAAGAAAACTGAGATGAAAGATGGGCACAAAGCAGCAAAACACTTTCATCATGACAAGCAAATATGCCAGAACTTCATAAAAACTAAAGCTGATCATCTTATTTGCACTTAGATTTGTTTTGAAAGCGAACGCTTGTTATTGCCCAAAAAATCTTGTTAGCAACATAAAACAAATGATGAGAAGATTTGATAGAATGTAACGGCATAAATTGCCTTCATATAGCATCTATATTAACACAATCTATAAATCAATTAGGAAGCTAATTATTGTTCTGTTCTAGAACCATAAAAATTCCATCTCTCTGATTTCTGATGTTTTGCAAACAGCACAATTAGTTCAATTCTGTGCATATTCCGTTTCATGTTGTCCCTACACAGATGCATTCATTTCCTGTCAACTCGAGTGCCTTTGTCTCATCCTCCCACGTATGCAAATTGTATTAGAGGGTTAACATCAAATGAAACACAAGAGGCCAGTTATTGTGAAACATTTTCCTTAAATCATTTCAATTAAAAGTTTGATCGAATAAAATGTGTGAACTAAATTTAAGGACTGACTTGTGGAATCTACAAATGTTTAGGAATATTTATTTCATATTATTATTATTATTATTATTATAATTATTGTTATTATTGTTGTTGTTGTTTATTTACTACCATTGAAGTTAGAATGAGTTACAACCAGGGGAACTCATTCAACAGTTCATTCAATATTCTGCAAACAACTTGCAATTCCCGAGCTGGTGGGGGACGGACAATTCCCCAAGGAATTGTGGGGCTGGAGGTTTTAGTGCCCTAGACCCTAGGACTTCAGTAACTGAATGACAAAAATAATCCCCAACCATGAGGGGATCAGATGAAAGATTTAGAGTAGAAACTGGGTATGATCTGTGCCACCTCCTCTTTTTTTGATTGTTCAGGGGTGTATTGTGCCTAGGGTGGCAGATTTGGAGGGGCAAGCCAAGCTGATTAGTTATATTTTTATTTATGCATATATTATGTTAATTCATTTTCATTTTTGGAAATATGTGTTTTGCTCATAGGGGAACTAGGAAAAGTTGGGGGGTGGGGGCAGGGCAATGGGCTGACCTGTTACCACACTGGAGGGGAAGAAGGAATAAGAAGGAGAGGACTTCCAGCTTAGAGAAGCTCTGCCTCAGAAATTCTCAATCTTCTTGCTCTTTGTGCACAGCAGCTGTGATTCCATGTTGGGACACTACCCAACCCACTTAGACATGACAGCAGCATGGAGCATTACCGCCAGATACCCCACTGATCTTCCACAACTGTACCCTGCGGATTGTAGGAGACCATGCTAAAGGCCACAGGCAGAGTCGGCACAGCCTTAAGGTCCGCCTGTGCATATCTGTCGGTGACAGGGCACCAATCCATCCCTCATTCTGCCTAGCAGTGCAGTCAGAAAGAAGAAGAGGCAGCAGAAAGAGAGAAAAGGGGCTCCACACATTAACCAATTAAGTGCAGGGAAGCACCACCATTACTGTTATTGGAGTAGGTGAGAGGAGTAGAGCAAATCCTGTTACAGTCTTAATAATAATGTACAATAGCACTGTAGGGCTCAGTAGGAGAACCTATCACCAGGGTGTTTAAATGCATAATTTGCTAACATTATGTACAAATTCGCTCACTACAAGGGTGCCCTGGATCAATTAGACTACGTACATAACGTTAACACCTTAACGTTTTACTCTTTGCTTCCTCCCTCCATTCTCTCACTTCCTTTTTCCTCTCCCTCTCTTTTCTCCTCTCCCTCCCTCCCTCCCTCCCTCCCTCCCTCCATTCTCTCACTTCCTTTTTCTTCTCCCTCTCTTTTCTCCTCTCCCTCCCTCCCTCCCTCCATTATCTCACTTCCTTTTTCCTCTCTCTCCCTTGTTCCTTATTCTCCCTCCCCCTCTCTCTCTCCCTCTCTCTATTCTCTCACTTCCTTCTTTCTCTCCCTCATTTATCTTAGCCTCTTTCCCCCTCAACTCTCTCTCCCTTTTCACCTCTCTCTCCTTTCCCTCCTTCATTTTCCTCCCATCTTTCTATCCCTCCCTTTTTCCTCTCCCTCCTCTCCCTACCTCTTCTCCTGTCCCTCCCTCCATTCTCTCACTTTCTTCTCTCTCACTTCCTTTTTCCTCTCCCTCCTTTTATCTTTCTCTCCTATCCCTTCTTTTGTCTCCTCTCCCACCCTTTTTCCTCTCCCTCCTCTCCCTCCCTCCATTCTCTCACTTCCTTCTTTCTCTCCCTCTCTTATTTATGTCAGCCTCTTCCCCCTCTCCCCTCTCCTTTCACTCATTCATTTCCCTACCATCTTTCTATCCCTCCCTTCTTTCTCTTTCTCTTTCTCTCCCTCCTCTCCCTATCTCCCTCTCTTCCTCCCTTCTTTCTTTATCTCTCTCCCTCCTCTCCCTCTCTTCCTCCCTTGTTTCTCTCCTCTCCCTCCCATCTTTGTCTTTCTCTTTCTCTCCCTCCTCTCCCTAGCTCCCTCTCTTCCTCCCTTCTTTCTTTATCTCTCTCCCTCCTCTCCCTCTCTTTCTCCCTTGTTTCTCTCCTCTCCCTCCCATCTTTGTCTCCGCCCCCTCCCTTTTCTCCTCACCCTCCGTCCCTTCTCAGGGAGGAAAAGGTATGAGATGCATGTAGACTTAAATTAGCCCACTTGAGTGTATGTGAGTGTTTTGCAAGCCCTGGTGAACATTTACTTTGTAAATTCCATGAAAAATAAAAAATGTGTAATTTCACACCTGCCCAAAAAATATTATCACTAAAAATGCCTAAAACCTGGGGGTGGGGGGCAGCAGAATTTTGAGAGCCTAGGAAAGCACAAAACTGAAATATGCCACTGATGCTGTTACATCTCTTTTCCAGTGATGACACTTTTTGCATATGACTGGGTGAGTGAGGGGCCCTTGAACTCCTTTCACCACTATGAGTTGTAAGCCTGCCCTGCTTACAACACCAGTTAAAAGCTTTATATTGCCAATAAATAGACTAATGCTGGCTCTGTGGCTGCAAATATTGAGCTTCAGCCCTTCCCTCAATAAGCACTGATAATTATACCATAAGATGGGACAAATATAGATATCAGTGTTATATATTGAGTCTTCGGATTATTCACAAGAGAATGCAGTAACTTTTTAAGCCTAACCTAACTTTTTTAGTGCTGCAGAATCTGTTGGCGCTCTACAAATAACCGATAATAATAATAACAACCACCCTACCCAAAACACTATCTACTCTTATAACTGTTAACTTCTTGAGCTTGCTTCCCCACCACTGACAATCTGTGTCCTAGTTAAAGTGCATACAAAGAGAGAAGCGCTCTACCAGGAACGAACAACAGCTCAGTGGCTTGTTCTATGGCGATTTACCACCCGGAAGCAGCCTCTTTTAGACCAGTGTGCTTTTCACAGAAGAAAACTTTCCTGAAGTATATCAGTCTGATCCCGCCAAGTAAGGTCAGTCCAGCCCCGAAATACCAGGCAATTCTCCTCTGAACAAGGAACATGACAACCCCAGACGATCGTTTCGGCCTCCTATGGGCCTCGTCAGTGAGGTGCAGCCACATTCCTCTAAGCACACTGGGCAAGGAGTCCACGTCTGGTTTCCCCCATCACCCATAGGGAGACTTCCCTAGGGTCATAATAATTTGCATACAAAGAGAGAAGCGCTCTACCAGGAACGAACAACAGCTCAGTGGCTTGTTCTATGGCGATTTACCACCCGGAAGCAGCCTCTTTTAGACCAGTGTGCTTTTCACAGAAGAAAACTTTCCTGAAGTATATCAGTCTGATCCCGCCAAGTAAGGTCAGTCCAGCCCCGAAATACCAGGCAATTCTCCTCTGAACAAGGAACATGACAACCCCAGACGATCGTTTCGGCCTCCTATGGGCCTCGTCAGTGAGCAGCAGCCACATTCCTCTAAGCACACTGGGCAAGGAGTCCACGTCTGGTTTCCCCCATCACCCATAGGGAGACTTCCCTAGGGTCATAATAATTTGCATACAAAGAGAGAAGCGCTCTACCAGGAACGAACAACAGCTCAGTGGCTTGTTCAATGGCGATTTACCACCCGGAATCAGCCGCTTTTAGACCAGTGTGCTTTTCACAGAAGAAAACTTTCCTGAAGTATATCAGTCTGATCCCGCCAAGTAAGGTCAGTCCAGCCCCGAAATACCAGGCAATTCTCCTCTGAACAAGGAACATGACAACCCCAGACGATCGTTTCGGCCTCCTATGGGCCTCGTCAGTGAGGTGCAGCCACATTCCTCTAAGCACACTGGGCAAGGAGTCCACGTCTGGTTTCCCCCATCACCCATAGGGAGACTTCCCTAGGGTCATAATAATTTGCATACAAAGAGAGAAGCGCTCTACCAGGAACGAACAACAGCTCAGTGGCTTGTTCTATGGCGATTTACCACCCGGAAGCAGCCTCTTTTAGACCAGTGTGCTTTTCACAGAAGAAAACTTTCCTGAAGTATATCAGTCTGATCCCGCCAAGTAAGGTCAGTCCAGCCCCGAAATACCAGGCAATTCTCCTCTGAACAAGGAACATGACAACCCCAGACGATCGTTTCGGCCTCCTATGGGCCTCGTCAGTGAGGTGCAGCCACATTCCTCTAAGCACACTGGGCAAGGAGTCCACGTCTGGTTTCCCCCATCACCCATAGGGAGACTTCCCTAGGGTCATAATAATTTGCATACAAAGAGAGAAGCGCTCTACCAGGAACGAACAACAGCTCAGTGGCTTGTTCTATGGCGATTTACCACCCGGAAGCAGCCTCTTTTAGACCAGTGTGCTTTTCACAGAAGAAAACTTTCCTGAAGTATATCAGTCTGATCCCGCCAAATAAGGTCAGTCCAGCCCCGAAATACCAGGCAATTCTCCTCTGAACAAGGAACATGACAACCCCAGACGATCGTTTCGGCCTCCTATGGGCCTCGTCAGTGAGGTGCAGCCACATTCCTCTAAGCACACTGGGCAAGGAGTCCACGTCTTGTTTCCCCCATCACCCATAGGGAGACTTCCCTAGGGTCATAATAATTTGCATACAAAGAGAGAAGCGCTCTACCAGGAACGAACAACAGCTCAGTGGCTTGTTCTATGGCGATTTACCACCCGGAAGCAGCCTCTTTTAGACCAGTGTGCTTTTCACAGAAGAAAACTTTCCTGAAGTATATCAGTCTGATCCCGCCAAGTAAGGTCAGTCCAGCCCCGAAATACCAGGCAATTCTCCTCTGAACAAGGAACATGACAACCCCAGACGATCGTTTCGGCCTCCTATGGGCCTCGTCAGTGAGGTGCAGCCACATTCCTCTAAGCACACTGGGCAAGGAGTCCACGTCTGGTTTCCCCCATCACCCATAGGGAGACTTCCCTAGGGTCATAATAATTTGCATACAAAGAGAGAAGCGCTCTACCAGGAACGAACAACAGCTCAGTGGCTTGTTCTATGGCGATTTACCACCCGGAAGCAGCCTCTTTTAGACCAGTGTGCTTTTCACAGAAGAAAACTTTCCTGAAGTATATCAGTCTGATCCCGCCAAGTAAGGTCAGTCCAGCCCCGAAATACCAGGCAATTCTCCTCTGAACAAGGAACATGACAACCCCAGACGATCGTTTCGGCCTCCTATGGGCCTCGTCAGTGAGGTGCAGCCACATTCCTCTAAGCACACTGGGCAAGGAGTCCACGTCTGGTTTCCCCCATCACCCATAGGGAGACTTCCCTAGGGTCATAATAATTTGCATACAAAGAGAGAAGCGCTCTACCAGGAACGAACAACAGCTCAGTGGCTTGTTCTATGGCGATTTACCACCCGGAAGCAGCCTCTTTTAGACCAGTGTGCTTTTCACAGAAGAAAACTTTCCTGAAGTATATCAGTCTGATCCCGCCAAGTAAGGTCAGTCCAGCCCCGAAATACCAGGCAATTCTCCTCTGAACAGGAGTTAAAGTGGCCACTACCCCACCTCTTACTAACTGTATAGAATAAAATACATTTCCTCCCCAACTCCCCTGCACCTCAGCAAACCATGAATATGACCCACACTGCACTACCCAATATCCCAAAAATGGTTATGACCTTTACCTGCAGCACCATGGGACCCTGAAGAAGGGGATGATTTCACATACTGGGGAAAAGAAGACAAGGCGTCCTCATTCAGTGGTTTGGCTTAATGAGGAAAACATTTAACGCTTTAATATTTATTGCAAGAGACAGAGCCACGTCATAAGCATCGCTTGATGCCCACTCGTAGATAAGGAATAGAAGCACACAGCAGCTTTCCTAGACATACCATAGAGATGAGTGTGACAGACAGTATAGTGACAAGTGAATACCTCTCTCTCAAACACAGATTGGCATTTGTAGTTAGACTTTTTTGCAGGGTCATGGGAAAGGGCGTTACATTTAAAGAAACAGTAAGTAAGGAGGCGATACAGTAAGTATTTTTTGCACTGAGGCGTTCAGGAGCATTTATTTCAGTTAGGCTTTGTAGCACTGGGATATGTTAAATGGAATTGATGTTGAATAAAGTATTGTTGTCGGTGCAGTTTGAGTTAACACAGCGGGTATCATTGTTAGGATAACTGAGTTTGGTGAGGGAGCAGAGAATCTCCCTAATGTAAGGGAAGCACTGATTACATATGACATAGGTAGCATTGATAATAATGTTACAGTTTATTTATTTTTAGTTACATTCCTTACATCTGTGTTGTCACTTCACATCCAGGAATGGGCTGATGTTGGCATTGTGACTAAATTGTGATAAGAATGCAAAATTCCTTGTAAGATTCCTATAGAAAGGAATGAGTCACTATTTTTGACAGAATATTGACTGTTTGGTTAATAATGACTAGGCTACCATTATTTAACCTTTTTATGCTAATAGTGAGGCTTTATTAAGGTCTAAACGTAAAGGGATGAATAACATCAGTACAATAAAGGGGTTGTACATCCAAGGCTTTGCTGTGCATGACTTTGCAGCCATTCCGGATTTTGCCGGACTGTCACTAGTTGGGGGATCTGCTTGTTTCCCTCCAGAAGCTTCTCCTGTCAGTGCAAACGTTCAGGTTGTCCAGCACTGACCAAGCTCCATCTTGTAAGTCACAAGGCACTTATGTTTTTGGGCTCCTGGCTGTGCTAGAATGAATACAGTTAGCACAATAGAGGTCCCCTGTTTGTTGTTGGTTTCTGTGAGGAGACCTTGTTCTATGGATAGTGCTGTGTAGGAAGAAGAGGATCCTGAGAATAGAGTGGCACTGGGGGAGGGTGTTACATGAAGACAGTGCTATAGAGGTCTCCTGTTTATTGTTTGGTTCTGTGAGGAGGCCTTATTCTATGGATAGTGTGATATAGGAAGCATAATATCCTGAGAATAGAGCGGCACTGAGGGAGGGTGTACTAAAATTAAGACAGTGCCATAGAGGTCTCCTGTTTTTTGTTGGGTTCTGAAGGAGGCCTTGTTCTATGGATAGTGTGTTGGGAAGAAGAGTATCCTGAGAATAGAGCAGCACTGGGAGAGGGTGCACTAAAATGAAGGCAGTGCTATAGTTGAGTTCTGAAGGAGGTCTTGTTCTATGGATAGTGTGTTAGGAAGAAGAGTATCCTGAGAAGCAAAGTGTACTGACCAATTGGGATGGGAACAGTTTAAGGGATATTTACTTTACTTACTGGGAAGAATAAGGGTGGGGGTTGTGTTTGGATTCTTTTGTCTCACATAGGTATAGCCAGGACAAAAGAAAGGGGAAGGGCAGTTTCAGGTGAGCTGCAGCTATCAGTTTCCCTGAATAGGCCAGCTCAGTGATTGGCCAGGAGGGGAAGGGGGGTTAGGGCAGGAGGTAAAGGGAGTAACTGCCTATATAAGTGCTTGCATAATGGTTGAGCTCAGAAATAATTATATTCTTTTTCCCTCCATCCCTCCCTAGAAACGACAAAGTCTAGCCCAAGGAAGAGGTCACGTGCAAGAGCGATCACAAGCGACACGGCTAAGGGCAGATGCTGTGGTGTTTCCGCCACTCAGAATAAGACCGCCCGTGTAGCACCCCTTAAGGGTTTTTTCACCACAAAGCAGGAAATCAGCTACTGGTCTGTCGGTCAGAGCTGGTGGATGGCATAGAAAAGTCATGCGGCTAGATTTGGAGTTTTGTCGGTAACGACCCGAAAAACTAACGCCGGCTTTTTTCTGGCCGCACCATAAAAATAACTCTGGTATTGAGAGTCCACATAAAGGCTGCGTTAGGCTCCAAAAAAGGAGCGTAGAGCATTTTTAACGCAGCTTCAACTCTCGATACCAGAGTTGCTTACGGACGCTGCCAGCCTCAAAAAACGTGCTCGTGCACGATTCCCCCATAGGAAACAATGGGGCTGTTTGAGCTGAAAAAAAACCTAACACCTGCAAAAAAGCCGCGTTCAGCTCCTAACGCAGCCCCATTGTTTGCTATGCGGTAACCCTTCCTACGTCTGCACTTAACACTCTAACATGTACCCCGAGTCTAAAGACCCCTAACCTTACACTTATTAACCCCTAATCTGCCGCCCCCGCTATCGCTGACCCCTGCATATTATTATTAACCCCTAATCTTCCGCTCCGTAAACCGCCGCTACTTACATTATCCCTATGTACCCCTAATCTGGTTCCCTAACATCGCCGACCCCTATATTATATTTATTAACCCCTAATCTGCCCCCCTCAACGTCGCCTCCACCTGCCTACACTTATTAACCCCTAATCTGCCGAGCGGACCTGAGCGCTACTATAATAAAGTTATTAACCCCTAATCCGCCTCACTAACCCTATATTAAATAGTATTAACCCCTAATCTGCCCTCCCTAACATCGCCGACACCTAACTTCAAACATTAACCCCTAATCTGCCGACCGGAGCTCACTGCTATTCTAATAAATGGATTAACCCCTAAAGCTAAGTCTAACCCTAACACTAACACCCCCCTAAGTTAAATATAATTTAAATCTAACGAAATAAATTATCTCTTATTAAATAAATTATTCCTATTTAAAGCTAAATACTTACCTGTAAAATAAATCCTAATATAGCTACAATATAAATTATATTTATATTATAGCTATTTTAGGATATATATTTATTTTACAGGTAACTTTGTATTTATTTTAACCAGGTACAATAGCTATTAAATAGTTAAGAACTATTTAATAGCTAAAATAGTTAAAATAATTACAAATTTACCTGTAAAAGAAATCCTAACCTAAGTTACAATTAAAACTAACACTATACTATCAATAGATTAATTAATTAAATAAACTACCTACAATTACCTACAATTAACCTAACACTACACTATCAATAAATTAATTAAATAAACTACCTACAATTAACCTAACACTACACTATCAATAAATTAATTAAATACAATTCCTACAAATAAATACAATTAAATAAACTTGCTAAAGTACAAAAAATAAAAAAGAACTAAGTTACAAAAAATAAAAAAATATCTACAAACATAAGAAAAATATTACAACAATTTTAAACTAATTACACCTACTCTAAGCCCCCTAATAAAACAACAAAGCCCCCCAAAATAAAAAATGCCCTACCCTATTCTAAATTACTAAAGTTAAAAGCTCTTTTACCTGGGCGGAGCCAACTGGGAAGCTGATGGGTCGCACATTTCAGGAGCTCCGGATACTACACATATAATTTATAGATCTAGTGACCCTGCACGCTTCTAAATCGGTCCCACTATGAAAATTTACTGACATGACTAACCTTGGCACCTATTCCCAAAATGTATAATACTGCTCTGATGAAACTACGCATGTATCGGGAGAAAACTGTCTACAAGCGGCTTGGGGAGCCGCCATCTTAGGGCCTGCATAGTGTCTACGGGGACGACAGAGGCTTACTGACGGCGACTGTGCTACTCCTAAACCTGACGACTGCTGCCAAACTCCAACATGGATACCGCAGAGTGCATTATGAAAGAGATCCACTGTTTTTTGAATAGCTGCCAAGAGGTGCTTGCGGGCTTTGTGGTGTCTGCGCCACGGCAGTCAGAGACAGCGCCCAGTGCCTACCTTTACCGCGCTCCCGCTGTTACTGAGATACCCAAGGGGGAGGATGCTCTGGGGCCCCGGCGTACCTCTCTCACTCGCTTTCATCTCCAGGTCACTCTGGGAGCGGAGAGCGCGATGGCGGTGGCACAACCAAACAAGCAAGAAAATGGAGGCGGGTTGCCGAAAGCTGCACGCTGTACACCTCTGGACACTGTAAGTGCTGTTGGGGGCTCATCGGCTCTGGCGGATCGAGACCTCCTAGCTTGGTACCATCTATCCTCTGGTGTGGCCTTCGGAGATATCTTTGACAAGTGGCAAACTAGCCGGATGGATAAGAAATCAGCCCAAAATGTACATTACTTTATCTATGATCCCTCTCTTGAGTTGAGGACACTGGTAGGGACTTTGGCTTTGCATGAAAGACTAGGAGTGGGCTAAAAATCTCCTTTAATAAATCCATTGCAATGTGAAAGGGAAACAATGTGGTTTTGCGATCAACCAATATCACCACTTCAAGATGGACCTATTAATGTTATACCAAAGTTTAATGCTCTGATGCAGTTACTTAATCTGCTTTCCGTTATTGCAATTTCCATGTTTAGCTATAGTAATATATTTATGGAGACCCTGTCTCTGTGTTGCTAGGCACCGCACTTATTGTTAATGTACAGACTGTTCACGGCAAGACCACGGTGACCTCTTTAAGTATATATTTAAGGTCTAGATTGCATTATAGAGCTATTGTTTGATATAGTTCATCATGCTGGATTGTCTCGCCCACATAAGTGCTATTCCCTTGCCTGCTTCTGTTTAAGGTTTATTATGATTAATGCTAGGGGAACCTTTTCCACAGCAGGTGGAGCTTGGACTTCACTGAATTTCTTTTTCTGAGTTATTCCTACCACTTTTCCCTCTCATAATATACAGCATCAGATGCATGTATGTCTATTTAAAGATATTCTATGTTAAGGTGCTGTGTTGTGTATGTAGAATGTTGATATGAGTAATGATCGCGCTACACATACACTTGACAAAAGATGGAAATGTACAGCTCTCCAGCTGCTTTGGCCCGTAGTACCTGAATTTGTCGTACTGGACAATAGCATATGCCATACCTCGATCATAAATACACAAGTCTCCCCTGATAGTAGATAGCTATTAATGTTCCCTCTAGAGGCCATCTCTTTAGCCTGACAAAGATAAAAATAACATATTATGATGTCAAAGAGAGTACCCTTTATATAGATATATATGTATACACATATGTGTTTTTACTCCCCTCACTCCCTTCACAGTTAATGGTCACTTATAGCTACACTAAAGCTTGATATGCTGATCTCTACCACTTTAAATGTTTTTAAGACGTGAGTGTCTGCGGCCGGGATACTCTGTCCTTCTCATGTTTAGCTTTATAGACGGGATCTGCATCACATATATAGATGGGAGACCAAATAGTAAGTAGGGGAATACCAATTTTCACCATTATTCCCACAATTACAACCATACCCCGTGCCCTACTAAGTCTATTACCTTTGGCCCATTTGCTTAACACTCCAATTAACATATAGCCCTTGCCTAAATGACATCAACAATTCAGTAAAAAGGCCTAGAATATATATACACAGCTTTCTTTATATAGTTTTTAGAGCAGGCAGGTCCTGCATCATTGTCATTCCCTTTTATGTGATATAGCGCCTTACTTAAATATTTGGTCTAACATACTCAATTTACCACCTCCCCCCCCCACCTTAATATATCTCCTATTTCAGGAGAGTGAATTATGTGGTTTCTCTACCCAATACCACACCTTATTTCTCCTTTTTATAAATATGTCTTGCACTATAAACTTATATTGGCACTACATTTCCTCCAAGCAGAGCAAGATTGTTTAGTATTATTTTCCTTTCTCACAAATAATGTTTTCCTAAGCAAGTCTTATATAACTATTGAGCTTACACTGAGGTTTACCTTGTTGCTATATATCTCTAAATAGCTCTTATACTATTACTTAATTTATGTTTGATATTTACCTGGTTATTTACAATATATCCCAATTATAGCTTTAAAAAACATAAAACAGAGGTTCTTCATTAGGGGCTCATGAGTGGCCCTATCACATCACTGCTTACCTGCCCTATACTGTACTACAACATCTTGGCGGTCTCTATATGGCCACTTACACCTTGCAGCAGGTTTAATGTTTGAACAGAGTTTCTTGTTTATAGCTAATAGGTAATCTGTCATTTAACTATACTATGCACCTAGGTGACCTTGTCTTGGCAGTTTACTCTGTAACAATTTATTTTTCTTTTCATTATGTATGGAAAAGCAATACTTGTTGTTTGGTAAAGAACCTCAATAAAAATTTGTTTAAAAAAAAAAAAAAAAAAAAGCTCTTTTACCTTACCAGCCCTGAACAGGGCCCTTTGCGGGGCATGCCCCAAGAAGTTCAGCTCTTTTGCCTGTAAAAAAAAAACCATACAATACCCCCCCCCCAACATTACAACCCACCACCCACATACCCTAATCTAACCCAAACCCCCCTTAAATAAACCTAACACTAAGCCCCTGAAGATCATCCTACCTTGTCTTCACCTCACCAGGAATCACCGATCCGTCCTGGCTCCAAAATCTTCATCCAACCCAAGCGGGGGTTGGCGATCCATCACCCGGTGCCTGAAGAGGTCCAGAAGAGGCTCCAAAGTCTTCATCCTTTCCGGGAAGAAGAGGCGATCCGGACCGGCAACCATCTTGATCCAAGCGGCATCTTCTATCTTCATCCGATGACGACCGGCTCCATCCTGAAGACCTCCACCGCGGACCCATCTTCTTCCGGCGACGTCCAACTGCAGAATTACGGTTCCTTTAAGGGACGTCATCCAAGATGGCGTCCCTCGAATTCCGATTGGCTGATAGGATTCTATCAGCCAATCGGAATTAAGGTAGGAATATTCTGATTGGCTGATGGAATCAGCCAATCAGAATCAAGTTCAATCCAATCAGCCAATCAGATTGAGCTCGCATTCTATTGGCTGATCGGTGATACCTGGTGAGGTGAAGACAAGGTAGGATGATCTTCAGGGGCTTAGTGTTAGGTTTATTTAAGGGGGGTTTGGGTTAGATTAGGGGTATGTGGGTGGTGGGTTGTAATGTTGGGGGGGGGGGGTATTGTATGTTTTTTTTTTTTACAGGCAAAAGAGCTGAACTTCTTGGGGCATGCCCCGCAAAGGGCCCTGTTCAGGGCTGGTAAGGTAAAAGAGCTTTTAACTTTAGTAATTTAGAATAGGGTAGGGCATTTTTTATTTTGGGGGGCTTTGTTGTTTTATTAGGGGGCTTAGAGTAGGTGTAATTAGTTTAAAATTGTTGTAATATTTTTCTTATGTTTGTAGATAGTTTTTTATTTTTTGTAACTTAGTTCTTTTTTATTTTTTGTACTTTAGCAAGTTTATTTAATTGTATTTATTTGTAGGAATTGTATTTAATTAATTTATTGATAGTGTAGTGTTAGGTTAATTGTAGGTAGTTTATTTAATTAATTTATTGATAGTGTAGTGTTAGGTTAATTGTAGGTAATTGTAGGTAGTTTATTTAATTAATTTATTGATAGTATAGTGTTAGTTTTAATTGTAACTTAGGTTAGGATTTCTTTTACAGGTAAATTTGTAATTATTTTAACTATTTTAGCTATTAAATAGTTCTTAACTATTTAATAGCTATTGTACCTGGTTAAAATAAATACAAAGTTACCTGTAAAATAAATATAAATCCTAAAATAGCTATAATATAAATATAATTTATATTGTAGCTATATTAGGATTTATTTTACAGGTAAGTATTTAGCTTTAAATAGGAATAATTTATTTAATAAGAGTTAATTTATTTCGTTAGATTTAAATTATATTTAACTTAGGGGGGTGTTAGTGTTAGGGTTAGACTTAGCTTTAGGGGTTAATCCATTTATTAGAATAGCGGTGAGCTCCAGTCGGCAGATTAGGGGTTAATGTTTGAAGTTAGGTGTCGGCGATGTTAGTGAGGGCAGATTAGGGGTTAATACTATTTAATATAGGGTTAGTGAGGCGGATTAGGGGTTAATAACTTTATTATAGTAGCGCTCAGGTCCGCTCGGCAGATTAGGGGTTAATAAGTGTAGGCAGGTGGAGGCGACGTTGTGGGGGGCAGATTAGGGGTTAATAAATATAATATAGGGGTCGGCGGTGTTAGGGGCAGCAGATTAGGGGTACATAAGGATAACGTAGGTGGCGGCGCTTTGCGGTCGGCAGATTAGGGGTTAATAAGTGTAGGCGACGTTGTGGGGGGCAGATTAGGGGTTAATAAATATAATATAGGGGTCGGCGGTGTTATGGGCAGCAGATTAGGGGTACATAAGGATAACGTAGGTGGCGGTCGGCAGATTAGGGGTTAAAAAAATTATTCGAGTGTCGGCGATGTGGGGGGACCTCGGTTTAGGGGTACATAGGTAGTTTATCGGTGTTAGTGTACTTTAGAGTACAGTAGTTAAGAGCTTTATAAACCGGCGTTAGCCCAGAAAGCTCTTAACTACTGACTTTTTTCCTGTGGCTGGAGTTTTGTCGTTAGATGTCTAACGCTCACTTCAGAAACGACTCTAAATACCGGAGTTAGAAAAATCCCATTGAAAAGATAGGATACGCAATTGACGTAAGGGGATCTGCGGTATGGAAAAGTCGCGGCTGAAAAGTGAGCGTTAGACCCTATTTTGAGTGACTCCAAATACCGGCGGTAGCCTAAAACCAGCGTTAGGAGCCTCTAACGCTGGTTTTCACGGCTAACGCCAAACTCCAAATCTAGGCCATGGTGTTTTAACTAGTTATATATTTCTGATTAGGGAAGTGGGCGGCCTGGCACATGGGTAAGGCGGTAATGGGGGGAGCTGTGTAGGGTAGGGTAGGGGGCTATTGGTCTGTCGGTCAAACCCACAGGCCCTCCTAGTCTGCAGACCTCTCGGCCTGTTACTTGCCAAATTACGCCCCTGAGTTGCGCACGGTCACGCTTCTTGGTTACGTGGGGCCACCCAGTTCTCTCATGATGCTGTTGCATAGAATTGTGTTATCAATTCAAAATCCTAATTTGATTACAGATATGTTATTATCCTAAAGGTTGAGGAGCGCTCATTTTTAATTAGATTTGAATTTAATAAAATCGTGACCTTTTCTAATGCCAAATCTGTGTCTGTCATTATTTAATGTATGGTAAAAATGAGCTAAGGTTGGAACTAAGCTGAAGTGGGGGGTATTCAGCTAATAGGTATATCTGGGAAGGTAGTTAAAGTGTAAATCCCTTATTGAGCGGCACTGGGGGAGGGTACGCTAAAATGAAGACGGTGCCATAGAGGTCTCCTCTTTGTTGTCAGGTACTGTGAGGGGGTCTTGTTCTATGGATAGTGTGTTGTAGGAAGAAGAATATCCTGAGAATAGAGCGGCACTGGGGAAGGGTGTGCCGTATTGGCGCTTTCTCAAAGATCTTTAATGAACTATAAATAAAGCTTTACATTTTATTAATAAGGCTCTGTGCAACTTTCAATGGATTCACACAAACCAGGCACCGATACAGAGAATAATTTTCTTTATATAGTGCTATGCTTCTAGAATTAGACATGATCTTATGGCAGAATAGGCACCAAAGCATTCACAGGAAGTGTTAAAGGCCCCTGAGAGCTCTAGTTTGTACTTATTTATTTACATAAGACCCTGTCATCGTTTTTACTGACTTGTCCTCTGTGGATCACGTTTCTGCCTCAGCCCTTGTCTGATGTGCTACTGACTTCTGGCTTTTATTACTTGGATTACACTTCAGGCAACTTCTACTGCTTTAATGTCTGACTACTACTGGATTATCTGGTTCCTGACCTCGGCCTGTCTACTGTTTAAGCTATTGCCCCAGGGTTTTAATATACATTTCTGATAATGCTCTTCTAGTTTTGACTTTGGTCTGTTCCTGACAACTGCCAACAACACATCTACTACACTGGTCCCTGTTTGCAAAGACACACCTAGATTACGAGTTTTACGTTAACAGGGGTGCGGTGCTAACGAGCAGTTTATGCTCACCTCTCACTTACAGACAGCGCTGGTATTACGGGTTTTTAGAAACCCGGCGTTAACCACAAAAAAGTGAGCGAAGAGCAAAATTTTGCTCCACATCTCACCTCAATACCAGTGTTGCTTAAGTCAGCGGTAAGCTGGTGCAACGTGCTTGTGCACGATTTCCCCATAGGAAACAATGGGGGAGAGCCGGCTGAAAAAAAAACCTAACACCTGCAAAAAAGCAGCGTTCAGCTCCTAACGCAGTCCCATTGATTCCTATGAGGAAATACATTTTATGTCTACACCTAACACCCTAACATGAACCGAGAGTCTAAACACCACTAATATTACACTTATTAACCCCTAATCTGCCGCCCCCGACATCGCCGACACCTACATTATATTATTAACCCCAATCTGTTGCTCCAGACACCGTCGCCACCTAAATTATACTTATGAACCCCTAATCTGCTGCCCCCAACATCGCCGAACCCTACATTATATTTATTAACCCCTAATCTGCCACCCACAAAATCGCCACCCCTATATTAAATGTATTAACCCCTAAACCTAAGTCTAACCCTAAACCTAACACCCCCTAACTTAAATATAATTTAAATAAATCTAAATAAAATTAATACAATTCACATACGCCTAGATTTAGAGTTCTGCGTTAGCCATCCAAACGCTGATTTTTACCGCCCGCTGGTATTTAGAGTCAGTCATGAAAGGGTCTAACGCTCACTTTCCAGCCGCGAATTTTCCATACCGCAGATCCCCCTACGCCAATTGCGTATCCTATCTTTTCAATGGGATCTTTCTAATGCTGGTAATTAGAGTCTTGGCTGAAGTGAGCGTTAGAAATCTAATGACAAGACTCCAGCCGCAGGAAAAAGCCAGGAGTTAAGAGCTTTCTGGGCTAATGCCGGTTCATAAAGCTCTTAACTACTGTGCTCTAAAGTACACTAACACCCATAAACTACCTATGCACCACTAAACCGAGGCTCCCCCACATCGCTGCCACTCTATTAAAAAATGTTTAACCCCTAATCTGCCGACCGCATACCGCCGCAACCTACATTATCCCTATGTACCCCTAATCTGCTGCCCCTAACATCGCCGACCCCTACATAATATTTATTACCCCCTAATCTGCCCCCCCAACGTCGCCGCCACCTACCTACAATTATTAACCCCTAATCTGCCGACCGGACCTCACCGCTACTATAATAAATGTATTAACCCCTAATCCGCCTCATTCCCGCCTCAAAAACCCTATAATAAATAGTATTAACCCCTAATCTGCCCTCCCTAACATCGCCGACACCTAACTTCAAGTATTAACCCCTAATCTGCCGACCGGACCTCGCCGCTACTCTAATAAATGTATTAACCCCTAAAGCTAAGTCTAACCCTAACCCTAACACCCCCCTAAGTTAAATATAATTTTATTCTAATGAAATAAAATATTTCTTATTAAATAAATTATTCCTATTTAAAGCTAAATACTTACCTGTAAAATAAACCCTAATATAGCTACAATATAAATAATAATTATATTGTAGCTATTTTAGGATTTATATTTATTTTACAGGCAACTTTGTATTTATTTTAACCAGGTACAATAGCTATTAAATAGTTAATAACTATTTAATAGTTACCTAGTTAAAATAATTACAAAATTACCTGTAAAATAAATCCTAAACTAAATTACAAAAAAAACAAAACACTAAATTACAAAAAATAAAAAAGGATTACAAGAATTTTAAACTAATTACACCTACTCTAAGCCCCCTAAAAAAATAACAAAGCCCCCCAAAATAAAAAAATGCCCTACCCTATTCTAAAATAAAAATTGTAAAGCTCTTTTACCTTACCAGCCCTTAAAAGGGCCTTTTGCGGGGCATGCCCCAAAGAAAACAGCTCTTTTGCATTTAAATAAACATACAATACCCCCCCCAACATTACAACCCACCACCCACATAACCCTAATCTAACCCAAACACCCCTTAAAAAACCTAACACTAAGCCCCTGAAGATCTTCCTACCTTGTCTTCACCATGCCGGGTATCACCGATCCGTCCAGAAGAGGGTCCGAAGTCTTCATCCTATCCGGCAAGAAGAGCTCCTCCAGAGGGTCCAAAGTCTTCCTCCTATCCGGCAAGAAGAGGACATCCGGACCGGCAAACATCTTCATCCAAGTGGCATCTTCTATCTTTTTCCATCCGGCGCGGAGCGGGTCAATCTTGAAGTAGCCGGCGCGGATCCATCCTCTTCTTCCGACATATTAACACCGAATGAAGGTTCCTTTAAGGGACGTCATCCAAGATGGCGTCCCTCGAATTCCGATTGGCTGATAGGATTCTATCAGCCAATCGGAATTAAGGTAGGAAAAATCTGATTGGCTGATTGAATCAGCCAATCAGATTCATGTTCAATCCGA
The DNA here is from genome assembly GCF_027579735.1 of Bombina bombina. NCBI lineage: Eukaryota > Metazoa > Chordata > Amphibia > Anura > Bombinatoridae > Bombina > Bombina bombina. The sequence goes on from NC_069504.1 coordinate 23,016,214, forward strand.
TTGGCTGATTGGATCAGCCAATCAGATTGAGCTTGCATTCTATTGGCTGTTCCGATCAGCCAATAGAATGCGATCTCAATCTGATTGGCTGATTGGATCAGCCAATCGGATTGAACTTGAATCTGATTGGCTGATTCAATCAGCCAATCAGATTTTTCCTACCTTAATTCCGATTGGCTGATAGAATCCTATTAGCCAATCGGAATTTGAGGGACGCCATCTTGGATGACGTCCCTTAAAGGAACCTTCATTCGGTGTAAGGACGTCGGAAGAAGAGGCTGGATCCGCGTCGGCTGCTTCAAGATGGTCCCGCTCCGCGACGGATGGAAGAAGATAGAAGATGCCGCTTGGATGAAGATGTTTGCCGGTCCGGATGTCCTCTTCTTGTTGGATAGGAGGAAGACTTTGAACCCTCTTCTGGACCTCTTCTTGCCGGATAGGAGGAAGCCTTTGGACCCTCTTCTGGACGGATCGGTGATACCCGGCGTGGTGAAGATAAGGTAGGAAGATCTTCAGGGGTTTAGTGTTAGGTTTTTTAAGGGGTGTTTGGGTTAGATTAGGGGTATGTGGGTGGTGGGTTGTAATGTTGGGGGGGGGGTATTGTATGTTTATTTAAATGCAAAAGAGCTGTTTTCTTTGGGGCATGCCCCACAAAAGGCCCTTTTAAGGGCTGGTAAGGTAAAAGAGATTTACAATTTTTATTTTAGAATAGGGTAGGGCATTTTTTTTATTTTGGGGGGCTTTGTTATTTTTTTAGGGGGCTTAGAGTAGGTGTAATTAGTTTAAAATTCTTGTAATCTTTTTTTATTTTTTGTAATTTAGTGTTTGTTTTTTTTGTAATTTAGTGTTTTATTTTTTTTGTAATTTAGTTTAGTTGATTTAATTGTAGATAATTGCAGGTAGTTTATTTAATTAATTTATTGATAGTGTTGTGTTAAGCTTAATTGTAACTTAGGTTAGGATTTATTTTACAGGTAATTTTGTAATTATTTTAACTAGGTAACTATTAAATAGTTATTAACTATTTAATAGCTATTGTACCTGGTTAAAATAAATACAAAGTTGCCTGTAAAATAAATATAAATCCTAAAATAGCTACAATATAATTATTATTTATATTGTAGCTATATTAGGGTTTATTTTACAGGTAAGTATTTAGCTTTAAATAGGAATAATTTATTTAATAAGAATTATTTTATTTTGTTAGAATAAAATTATATTTAACTTAGGGGGGTGTTAGTGTTAGGGTTAGACTTAGCTTTAGGGGTTAATACATTTATTATAGTAGCGGTGAGGTCCGGTCGGCAGATTAGGGGTTAATAATTGTAGGTAGGTAGCGGCGACGTTGGGGGGGCAGATTAGGGGTTAATACTATTTATTATAGGGTTTTTGAGGCGGGAGTGCGGCGGTTTAGGGGTTAATACATTTATTATAGTGGCGGCGAGGTCTGGTCGGCAGATAAGGGGTTAATAAGTGTAGCTAGGTAGCGGCGACGTTGGGGGGGCAGATTAGGGGTTAATAAATATAATATAGGGGTCGGCGGTGTTAGGGGCAGCAGATTAGGGGTACATAGGGATAACGTAGGTTGCGGCGGTGTACGGAGCGGCAGATTAGGGGTTAAAAAAAATATGCAGGGGTCAGCGATAGCGGGGGCGGCAGATTAGGGGTTAATAAGTGTAAGGTTAGGGGTGTTTAGACTCGGGGTACATGTTAGGGTGTTAGGTGCAGACTTAGGAAGTGTTTCCCCATAGGAAACAATGGGGCTGCGTTAGGAGCTGAACGCTGCTTTTTTGCAGGTGTTAGGTTTTTTTTCAGCCCAAACTGCCCCAATGTTTCCTATGGGGGAATCGTGCACGAGCACGTTTTTGAAGCTGGCCGCGTCCGTAAGCACCGCTGGTATTTAGAGTTGCAGTGGCGGTAAATATGCCTGTACGCTCCCTTTTTGGAGCCTAACGCAGCCCTTCTGTGAACTCTAAATACCAGCGGTATTTAAAAGGTTGGGGGAAAAAAAGCATGTGTAGCTAACGCACCCCTTTGGCTGCAGAACTCTAAATCTAGCCGTAAATTATTCCTATTTAAAACTAAATACTTACCTGTAAAATAAAGCCTAACCTATCTACAATATAACTAATAACTATTTAATAACTACCTAGCTAAAATAAATACAAATTTTCCTGTAAAATAAAACCTAACCTATGTTACAATTACACATAACACTACACTATAATTAAATAAATTCCCTAAACTAAATACAATTCATTATAATTTAAAAAAAATATTTAAAGTACGAAACCCCCCCACTAAATTACAGAAAATAATAAAATAATTACAAGATTTTTAAACTAATTACACCTACTCTAATCCCCCTAACAAAATAAAAAAGCCACCCAAAATAAAATAAGCCCTACCCTACACTAAATTACAAAGAGCCCTTAAAAGGGCCTTTTGCGGTGCATTGCCCCAAAGTAATCAGCTCTTTTACCTGTAAAAAAAAAAAAGTACAAATACCCCCCCAGCATTAAAACCCACCACCCAGATAACCAACCCTACTCTAAAACCCACCCAATCCCCCTTTAAAAAAACCTAACACTGACCCCTTGAAGATCACCCTACCATGAGACGTCTTCACCCAACCAGGCAGAAGTGGTCCTCCAGACGGGCAGAAGTCTTCATCCAAGCCGGGCAGAAGAGGTCCTCCAGATGGGCAGAAGTCTTCATCCAGACTGCATCTTCTATCTTCATCCATCTGACGCGGAGCGGGTCCATCTTCTAGACATCCGACGCGGAGCATCCTCTTCAAACGACGGCCGACTGAAGAATGAAGGTTCCTTTAAATGACGAATTTATAGAATTATATCAGCCAATTGGAATTAAGGTAGAAAAAATCCTATTGGCTGATGCAATCAGCCAATAGGATTGAAGTTCAATCCTATTGGCTGATCTAATCAGCCAATAGGATTGAGCTGGCATTCTATTTGCTTATTGGATCTGCCAATAGAATGCAACTTCAATCCTATTTGCTGATTGCATCAGCCAATAGGATTTTTTCTACCTTAATTCCGATTGGCTGATAGAATTCTATCAGCCAATCGGAATTGAAAGTGTGCCATCTTGGATTACGTCATTTAAAGGAACCTTCATTCTTCAGTCGGCCATCATTTGAAGAGAATGCTCTGCTTCAGATGTCTTGAAGATGGACCCGTTCCGCGCAGGATGGATGAAGATAGAAGATGCAGTCTGGATGAAGACTTCTGCCTGTCTGGAGGATCTCTTCTGCCCGACTTGAATGAAGACTTCTGCCCGTCTGGAGGACCACTTCTGCCCGGTTGGGTGAAGATGTCTCATGGTAGGGTGATCTTCAAGGGGTTAGTGTTAGGTTTTTTTAAGGGGGATTGGGTGGGTTTTAGAGTAGGGTTGGGTGTGTGGGTGGTGGGTTTTAATGATGGGGGGGTATTTGTACTTTTTTTTTTACAGGTAAAAGAGCTGATTACTTTGGGGCAATGCCCTGCAAAAGGCCCTTTTAAGGGCTATTTGTAATTTAGTGTAAGGTAGGGCTTTTTTTTTATTTTGGGGGGCTTTTTATTTTGTTAGGGGGATTAGAGTAGGTGTAATTAGTTTAAAAATCTTGTAATTATTTTATTATGTTCTGTAATTTAGTGGGTTTTTTTTTCATACTTTAGATCATTTTTTTAAATTGTAATTAATTGTATTTAGTTAAGGGAATTTATTTAATTATAGTGTAGTGTTAGGTGTAATTGTAACATAGGTTAGGTTTTATTTTACAGGTAAATTTGTCTTTATTTTAACTAGGTAGTTATTAAATAGTTAATAACTATTTAATAACTATTGTACTTAGTTAAAATAAATACAAAGTTGCCTGTAAAATAAAAATAAACCCTAAACTAGCTACAATGTAATTATTAATATATTGTAGCTAGCTTAGGGTTTATTTTACAGGTAAGTATTTAGTTTTAAATAGGAATAATTTTGTGAATTGTATTAATTTTATTTAGATTTATTTAAATTATATTTAAGTTAGGGGGTGTTAGGTTTAGGGTTAGACTTAGGTTTAGGGGTTAATACATTTAATATAGTGGCGGCGACGTTGGGGGCGGCAGATTAGGGTTTAATAAATGTAGGTAGGTGTCGGCAATGTTAGGGCTGGCAGATATGGGGTTAATAATGTTTAACTAGTGTTTGAAATGCGGGAGTGCGGAAGTTTAGGGGTTAATATGTTTTTTATAGTGGCGGGGATGTCCGGTTCGGCAGATTAGGGGTTAAAATTTTTATTTTAGTGTTTGCAATGTGGGGGGGGGGGGGGGCTCGGTTTAGGGGTTAATAGGTAGTTTATGGGCGTTAGTGTACTTTTTAGCACTTTAGTTAAGAGTTTTATGCTGTGAGGTTCTACCATTAAACTCTTAACTACTGACTTTAAAATGCGGTACCAGGCTTGACTGGAGAGGCTGTGCCGCTCACTTTTTGGCAGACTCGTAATACTGGCGCTATGCAAGTCCCATTGAAAATATAGGATGCGCAATTGACGTAAGTGGATTTGCAGTATTTCCGAGTCTGGTCAAAAAAGTGAGCGGTACACCTGTACCTGCAGGACTCGTAATACCAGCGGGCGTTAAAAAGCAGCGTTAGGCCCTCTCAACGCTGCTTTTTAACCCTAACGCAAAACTCGTAATCTAGGTGAAGGTGTTTTTCTTAATACCTTATGCACCCATGGGTGGCATAACTCCTCACGTTTCCTCAATGACGCACAAAATCTCAAGGCACTTGCGCTTCCTTCAAAACACCTGTCTATGGCTTCACTCACAAAAGTCACCTCACCTCTCACTACTTTACATTGTAGCAAAGTGTCATTTCTTCAGTGTTGTCACATGAAAGATATAATAAAATATTCACAAAAATGTGAGGGGTGAGATACTGTATATACAGCTAAAGATACCTCACCTGAGCCCTGCAGTGCTACATAAATGTCAGGTAATAAGAGAAATACAAAATGGCTTTACATGTTGTTGTTGTAGCTGTGTAGAAGACAGCTCAGGTCTATGACATTTTAAATCATTTTCTTGTACACAGATACCCATGTTTCACAATATGCAGATCATGGCACAGACTATTCTGATTCATTTAAATATATTTTTTGCTCGTCCCTCACAGTTGTGTTAGGTAAAAACTTTTGCTCTGTGCTTATTTGTTAGGACAGTTTTTCTTTTGAAAATAAGTGTAAAAAATGTTCCACAGTCTCAATAAACACTTTAAGTATTCATAATAGGTGACCTTGAATCTAATAATCCAGCTGTTGCTATAGAAACAGCAACGATTCTTGAAAGGTGCCTTTGTATTAGCAGCATACCTGGGGACTTGTGAATGAAATGACCCTGAGACTCCAATACAAAGAATTAACTCTACTGCTGCCACTCTGCTTTTATAGCAGCTCTGTCATTTCTTAACACTGGATTTTGCTCACATGGAATCTGAAACTTGGGATGTCTCCTCAGCCCTGGTCTGCAATCATAGCGAACACCACACTAGGGCCTCAATATTTGAAGCATTGAAAAAAGGGGGAGGACCCGCAAAATGCTGATGAGTGGTGATGTGTCTCCCATAAGGAATAATAAGGATTGTGGCTTTTTCAAAAGACATTTCCATTTGTCAACACTTTCAGCTGGGGGGGGGCGATCATATATGAAGTGTTCCTACGCAGCTCCGACAGTTGAAACAAAAACTTGCGGCTAGATTACAAGTTGTGCATTAGGGTTAAAAAGCAGCGTTGAGAGGTCCCAACGCTGCTTTTTAACGCCCGCTGGTATTACGAGTCTTGAAATGACAGGCTCACCGCTCACTTTTTTGGTCAGACTCGAAAATACCGCAAATCCACTTAAGTCAATTGCGTATCCTATTTTTTCAATGGGATTTGCCTAACGCCGGTATTATGAGTTTCCTCAAAGTGAGCGGTACAGTCTCTCCTGTCAAGACTGATACCGCATTTAAAAGTCAGTAGTTAAGAGTTTTATGGGCTAACGCCGTAGCATAAAACTCATAACTTAAGTGCTAAAAAGTACACTAACACCCATAAACTACCTATTAACCCCTAAACCGAGGCCCCCCACATCGCAAACACTAAAAGAAAATTTGTAACCCCTAATCTGCCGAACCGGACATCGTCGCCACTATAAAAAATATATTAACCCCTAAACCGCCGCACTCCCGCATCGCAAACAATAGTTAAATTTTATTAACCCCTAATCTGCCATCCCTAACATTGCCGACACCTACCTACATTTATTAACCCCTAATCTGCCGCCCCCAACGTTGCCGCAACTATATTAAATGTATTAACCAATAGAATGCAAGCTCAATGCAATAGGATTTTTCTACCTTAATTCCGATTGGCTGATAAATTCTATCAGCCAATCGGAATTCAAGGGACGCCATCTTGGATGACATCATTTAAAGGAACCTTCATTCTTCAGTTGGACTTCGTTTGAAGAGGATGCTCCACGTCGGATGCCTTGAAGATGGAGCCGCTCCGTGCCGGATGGATGAAGATAAAAGATGCCGCCTGGATGAAGACTTCTGCCCGTCTGGAGGACCTCTTCTTCCCGGCTTGGATGAAGACTTCTGCCCGTCTGGAGGACCACTTTGCCCGGCTTCGTTGAGGACTTCGGCCCGGTTGGGTGAAGACTTCTCAAGGTACAGTGATCTTCAAGGGGTTAGTGTTAGGTTTTATTAAGGGGGTATTGGGTTGGTTTTAGAGTAGGGTTGGGTGTGTGGGTGGTGGGTTTTAATGTTGGGGGGGTATTGTACTTTTTTTACAGGTAAAAGAGCTGATTACTTTGGGGCAATGCCCCGCAAAAGGCCCTTTTAAGGGCTATTTGTAATTTAGTATAAGGTAGGGCTTTTTATTATTTTGGGGGGCTTTTTTTATTTTATTAGGGGGATTAGATTAGGTGTAATTAGTTTAAAAAAACTTGTAATTATGTTATTATTTTCTGTAATTTAGTGTTTGGGTTTTTTTGGACTTTAGATAATTGTATTTAATTGTATTTAATTGTATTTAGTTTAGGTAATTAATTTAATTATATTGTAGTGTTAGGTGTAATTGTAACTTAGGTTAGGATTTATTTTACAGGTAAATTTGACTTTATTTTAACTAGGTAGTTATTAAATAGTTAATAACTATTTAATAACTATTGTACCTAGTTAAAATAAATACAAAGTTGCATGTAAAATAAAAATAAACCCTAAGCTAGCTACAATGTAACTATTAGTTATATTGTAGCTAGTTTAGGGTTTATTTTATAATTAAGTATTTAGTTGAAAATAGGAATAATTTAGTTAATTGTAGTTATTTTATTTAGATGTATTTAAATTATATTTAAGTTAGGGGGTGTTAGGGTTAGGATTAGACTTAGGTTTAGGGGTTAAGAACTTTATTATAGTGGTGGCGATGTTGGGGGCGGAAGATTAGGGGTTAATAAGTGTAGGTAGGTGGCGGCGACATTGGGGGCAGCAGATTAGGGGTTAATAAATATAATGTAGGTGTCGGCAATGTTGGGGGCAGCAGATTAGGGGTTCATAAGTATAATATAGGTTGTGGTGGTGTCCGGAGCGGCAGATTAGGGGTTAATAATATTATGCAGGTGTCGGCGATGTCAGGGACGGCGGCTTAGGGGTTAATAAGTGTAAGATAAGGGGTGTTTAGACTCTGGGGTCATCTTAGGGTGTTAGGTGTAGACATAAAAGTATTTTCCCCATAGGAATCAATGGGGCTGCGTTAAGAGCTGAACGCTGCTTTTTTGCAGGTGTTAGGTTTTTTTTAAGCCAGCTCTCCCCCATTGATTCCTATGGGGAAATCGTGCACGAACACGTTTTGCAAGCTCACCGCTACCGTAAGCAGCGCTGGTATTGAGGTGAGATGTGGAGCAAAATTTTGCTCTTTGCTCACTTTTCTGCAGCTAACACAGGGTTAGTAAAAACCCATAATACCAGCGTTGTCTGCAAGTGAGCGGTGAGGGAAAACTGCTCGTTAGCACCGCACCCCTGTTAACGCAAAACTTGTAATCTAGGTGATAATTTCTTTATAGAAACACTTTAAATAATGCCTGTGTGATCTTACAGTAACTAAACCTACACTACCTGCCTCAAACTGTAAAGTCTTGCCACTGAAATGGTGGCGAGACAAACATGGCTGACACCCGTGACCTGTACTTTAGAGATTGGAATATATCGTACTGCTGGCGATGTGCCCCAATCAAAGTGCAGGTTACTCCCCTGGAACGCTCGGCTAACTCCCACAGACCTCCTACACCTACATCAGACTCTAGCTATACTCCATCTAGAATCCCCAGTTAACTCCCTTATACCGCCTACCCCTATATCATGTCTTAGCTATACTCCCCCTTGAACGACCAGCTAACTCCATAATACCACCTACCCCTACGTCATGTCTTAGCTACACTCCGCTAGAATGGCCAGCTAACTCCCACAGACCATCTACACCTACGTTGTATGCTAGCTACACTCCACATAGAATGCCCAGCTAACTCCCTAATACCACCTACCCCTACATCATATCTTTCCTATACACCCCCTGGAACTCCTGCCTAACTCCCTAATACTGCCTACACCTGTGTCATGTCTTAGCAATGCTCCCCTGGAACGCCAAGCTAACTACCACATAATGCCGACACCTAGATCATACTTTAGCTATACTCCCCTTAGAACCCCCAGCTAACTCCCTAACAACGCTAACACCTACATAATGTCTTAGCTACACTCACATGAAAGTATAATAATAATAAAGTGTACAAAAAAACCTCCCTATTATGACTATAGGAGCTATTTCACTACATTTATATACAATGTTAAAATGATATGCATTGTCATGTATAATATATATTATTTTAATTATTGTATATCATTTAAAATTGTATTATTTTTGCTAATTAATTTTATTATTTTAAACATAAAAGATCCCAGCAGTCTGTATATGTCACTCCAATGCCACCACACAAGATCCCAGCAGCCTGAATATGTCACTCCAATGTCACCACACTACATCCCAGCAGCCTTTATATGTCACTACAATGTCACCACACAAGATCTCAGCAGTCTCTGTATATGCCACTCCAATGTCCCCAAACAAGATCCCAGCAGTCTGTATATGTCACTACAATGTCCCCACACATGATCCCAACAGTCTGTATATATCACTCCAATGTCCCAAAACAAGATCCCAACAGTTTGTATATGTCACTCCAATGTCCCCAAACAAGATCCCAGCAGTCTGTATATGTCACTCCAATGTCCCCAAACAAAATCCCAGCAGTCTGTATATGTCACTACAATGTCCCCACACATGATCCCAACAGTCTGTATATATCACTCCAATGTCCCAAAACAAGATCCCAACAGTTTGTATATGTCACTCCAATGTCCCCAAACAAGATCCCAGCAGTCTGTATATGTCACTCCAATGTCCCCAAACAAAATCCCAGCAGTCTGTATATGTCACTCCAATGTCCCCACATGAGATCCCAGCAGTCTGTATATGTTACTCCAGTGTCACCACAAAAGATCCCATAAATCTGTATATGCCACTCCAATGTCACCACACACGATCCCAAGAGCCTGTATATGTCATTCCAATTTCACCACACTAGATCCCAGCACCCTTTATTTGTGACTCTAATGTCACCATACTGTATATGTCACTCCAGTGTCACCACATTAGATCCCAGCAGCCTGGTAATGTCACTGCAATTCACAACACAAGATCCCAGCAGCCTGTATATGTCACTCCAATGTCACCACACTAGATCCCAGCACCCTTTATTTGTCACTCCAATGTCACCCCACAAGATCCCAGCAGCCTGTTTAGGTCACTCCAATCTTTATGTGTCTTTCCAATGTTACTAGACCCCTGCAGTCTGCATATGTCATCCCAATGTCACCAAATTAGATCCCAGCAGCCTGGAAATGTCACAACAAAAGATCCCAGTAGTCTGTATATGCCACTCCAATGTCACCACAAAAGATCCCAGCAGCCGTATATATCACTCCAATGTCACCACTCAAGATTCCAGAAGTCTGTATATGTCACTCCAGTGTCACCACACAAGATCCCAGCCATCTGTATATGTCAATCCAGTGTCACCACATTAGATCCCAGAAGCCTGGTAATGTCACTGCAATGTCACAACACAAGATCCCAGCAGCCTGTACATGTCACTCCAATGTCACCACACTAGATCCCAGCACCCTTTGTTTGTCACTCCAATGTCACCACACAAGATCCCAGCAGCCTGTATAGGTCACTCCAATGTCATTACACAAGATCCCAGCAGTCTGTATATGCCACTCCAGTGTCACCACACAAGATCCCAGCAGCCTGTATAACTCAATCCAATGTCACCACACTAGATCTCAGCAGCCTTTGTTTGTCACTCCAATGTCACCACACTAGATCCCTGCAGTCTGTATATTTCACACCAGTGTCAAAAAAACACCCCAAAATAAAAAGCCTAATCTAGAATAAACTACCAAGGGCCCTTAAAAGGACCTTTTGTAGGGCATTGCCCTAAAGTTAACAGCTCTTTTGCTACAAAACAAAACTCCCCCTAACAGTATACAAACCCCCACCCCCCAAACCCACAAAATAAAAATATAGTAAAACCTAATCTACCCATTGCCCTGAAAAGGGCATTTTATGGGCATTGCCCTTAAAAGGGCATTTAACTCTTTTGCTGCCCAAGCCCTAATCTAAAAATAAAAACCCACCCCTAAACAAACAAAAAAAATACATTACACAAAATAACAAACAAATTATCAAAAATAATAAAAATCATGCCTATTCTAATACCCATTTAAAAAATGATCTAGAATAAACTACCAATGGCCCTTAAAAGGACTCTTTTACCGGTTAAAAAAAATAGAAACCCCCACTAACATTACAAACCCCCACTAACATTACAAACCCCCACTAACATTACAAACCCCCACTAACATTACAACCCCCACTAACATTACAAACCCCCCTAACATTACAACCCCCCTAACATTACAAACCCCCACTAACATTACAACCCCCCCTAACATTACAACCCCCCCTAACATTACAACCCCCCCTAACATTACAAACCCCCCCTAACATTACAACCCCCCACTAACATTACAAACCCCCACTAACATTTCAACCCCCCACTAACATTACAAACCCCCACTAACATTACAACCCCCCACTAACATTACAAACCCCCACTAACATTACAACCCCCCACTAACATTACAAACCCCCACTAACATTACAACCCCCCACTAACATTACAACCCCCCACTAACATTACAACCCTACTAACATTACAAACCCACAAAATAAAAAACTGTCAGGTACAATGTAAAGTATTTTCTAACAGCTCCATGTACTGTATTATTCTGAGACTGTCATATGTACCAAATAAATGCAGTTACAAAGATATAAATTACCAAGCAGTGAGAAATCAAATAGATCTTCTGTTTTTTAATCAAATGAATTTTGTCAATACTTTATTCTGCTTTGCCTTGAGGTTAGTTAATAATAATGTGTCATGTATCAGTCCAGGATTAGGGAAAATTGTATAATGAGTATTGTAGTTTATCGCTGCTCGATAATAGCTTACTAAAGTACCATTCCTCCTGTCTCCAGCATCTTCTGAGCAATTTCTCTGGATTAGGGGAATCTGTGATAAATGTGAGGATTATTGGAGATCTAATTCCCCAGGAGGAAAGATTCATTCATGGAAAATGTCCAAGAGAACTAATTCAAATTCAAGAAGCCAGAAGAAAGACAGATAAGCTCAAAGAGACATCTGAAAATGAGAGGGGAGAGTAATTGTTTGTACATGCTCAGAGCCAGCACCCAAAAGCTCAGCATAAATGCATCTGAGGCTCATATTAAACATTAGCCTTTTGGTGAACTAAGCACAGGGTTTACAATTTGTCACAGGTGATATTTATATTCCAGGGTCCGGGGGGTTTCAGCACAAAAACTGCACTTTACCTGTTAAAGGGACAGTCAACACCAGAATATTTGTTGTTTAAAATTATAGATAATCCCTTTATTTACCATTCCCCAGTTTTGCGTAACCAACAGAGTTATAATAATATACTTTTTACCTATGTAATTACCTTGTATCTAAGCCTCTGCAGACTGCCCCCCTTATTTCAGTCCTTTTTAGCCAATCAGTGCTGACTCCTAGGTAACTTCACGTGCATGAGCTCAATGTTATCTATATGACACACATGAACTAGCGCCCTCTAGTGGTGAAATAACGTTAAAATGCATTCAGATTAGAGGCGGCCTTCAAGGTCTTAGAAATTAGCATATGAGCCTACCTAGGTAAAAGTAAATTGGAAAATTGTTTAAAATTACATGCCCTATTTGAATCATGAGTTTATTTTGGACTTGACTGTCCCTTTAAACTTTACGATCTTGCTCACTCTCGATGGGAATCAACTATAAAATGCTCAAGACTAATCTTGTTTTTCTGCGTATTAATGGTAATCAAGTATGCAATAAAAAACAAAATGTATTTACTTACTGAGTGCTTTTCATATTTTAGTGCATTGGAACCCTGTTCAGTTAAGTAGATGAAAACATGAAAAACCTTATTTCTTTCTTAAGACACGGTGAGTCCACGGAATCATCAATTACTGTTGGGAATATCACTCCCGGCCAGCAGGAGGAGCCAAAGAGCACCACAGCAAAGCCACCAAGTATCACCTCCCCTCCCACAATCCCCACTCATTCTCTTTGCCTTCACAACGGACGCCAGCCTGAGGGGTTGGGGAGCAGTCTGGGACTCGTTGAAGGCGCAGGGACTTTGGTCTCAGTAGGAATCTGCTCTCCCCATAAACATATTGGAGTTGAGAGCGATCTTAAATGCCTTGATGGCTTTGCCTCAACTGTCCTTAGCCTGGTTTATCAGATTTCAGTCAGACAACATAACCTCAGTGGCTTACATCAACCATACGATCGGGTTGATTGACACCCCCTGCTAGCGGCCGATTGGCCGCAAATCTGCAAGGGGCGGCACTTCTCTTTCTCTTTGGTTGAGAAGTATTATTCGTTTGGCATATGAGACTGCTGGACAACAGCCCCCTGATAGAATCACAGCTCATTCCATTAGGGCTGTTTCTTCTTCTTGGGTCTTCAAGAATGAGGCCTCTGTAGAACAGATTTGCAAGGCTGCGACTTGGTCTTCTTTGCACACTTTTTCTGAATTTTATCTTTGATACTTTTTCCTCGGCTGAGGCTTCTTTTGGGAGAAAGGTTCTTCAAGCAGTGGTGCCTTCTGTTTAGGTTCCCTGTCTTGTCCCTCCCTTATCTGTGTCCTCTAGCTCGGGTATTGATTCCCAACAGTAATTGATGATTCCGTGGACTCACCGTGTCTTAAGAAAGAAAACAAAATTTATACTTACGTGATAATTGTATTTATTTCTAGACATGGTGAGTCAACGGCCCACCCTTATTTTCAAACAGTTGTTCTATATAAACCTCAGGCACCTCTACACCTTGTGTTATTTCCTTTCTCTCCTTTACCTTCGGGCAAATGACTGGGGATTGTGGGAGGGGAGGTGATACTTGGCGGCTTTGCTGTGGTGCTCTTAGGCTTCTCCTGCTGGCCGGGAGTGATATTCCCAACAATAATTGATGATTCAGTGGACTCACCGTGTCTAGAAAGAAAGAAATTTATCAGGTAAGCATAAATTTAGTTTTTTTGCAATATTCATATTTAATAAAGTGTTAAATTGTATATTTGCTGTAAACGTTTCACATTCCAATGTTCTGCGCATAGCAGAATATGTTCTAAGTATTTATAAATAGATATTTCTATATATATCTGTATATATCTATATATATATATCTGTATATATCTATATATATATCTGTATTTATCTAAATATATATATCTGTATATATCTATATATATCTGTTTCTATCTATCTATCTATCTATCTATCTATATGCACACAAGTAGAATGTAACAGATCAGAGAACTGATCTGTAAACAAGCAGCACCAAAGGTTGCGCTGATTAGGGGGAGAAGAATCTTTAGCCGCCGTTACAAGACAAGTACATTAGAGGCTAGTGCAAACTCCCCAACAAATGTAAGAGTTAAAAATGGGTACAAGGGGAAAACAGCGCTCAAAAATTCCTTATCTAAAACATAAAATAATAAATAAGTAGATATAAAAGTCCAGTAATAAATATTATTATAAAATCAATGAATCATCAAGTGCAAATTAGTGCAAAATGGTAAAAGTCCACTCAAATATATCCTTGTAATGTTAATCCCCTTGCCAGAATTGACCTCACTCTAATGAGGTAAGTTGCCACACTAAAAGGGGTAATCAGGTACTGGTACAGGTGAGTCCGGAATAGCGAGGGGTGTCTTTATGATCTCATCCACCTTTTGGAGTATGTAGTAACGAAATAATTCACATCCAGTTGTTTCCTCCCAGGATATTCAAATATGCCATCCACCTCTTGGAGTATGGAGCTTTAATTCTGCCTCCTGGGCTCCAATTCAAGAGCTTTCCTTGCTGAACTGTTTTTATCAGCTTGTCTCAGTTCAGCTGCAATGTGTGTCTCTCTCCAAGTCAGAACCACTGGTGGCCACTGGAGAGCCAAAAGGCGCTTCAACAAAGTATTAGTTTAAGGGTGTGCACACTTATGCAACCATATTATTTTAGTTTTATATTTTTATTCCCTCTACCTAAAAGATTTCAGTTTGTTTTGCAATTGAGTTGTACAGTTTAAAGGTCACATTAAAGGGGGAAAAAGTTCTGAAATGATTTCTTTGT
>NC_069504.1:23038569-23076978 GCF_027579735.1 Bombina bombina
TTTTTAAAGTACATTTATAGGGAATAAAGCATAAAACATACTTTAGAGAAATAGAAAAGAAAAGCGGAATGATGAATCTATATAATACATATATTGGCTAAACTATATGCTCCTAATCAGGGCTACCATTTTTAAAAAAAGGTTATTGGGTTTAATTCTAAAGAATTGTTTAGTCATTGTAGCGGTACTCTGCTAGGGGTCTCCCTTCCTCTGTCAAAACCCAGGGAAGGCCACCGGATAGTGGGATATAGTTGCTGAGACCGGGGTCAAGCCAGCGGCTGTATCTCCCCCAGCTGGGCTGGTCTCAGTGGGCTCCCAGTCAGGTAGCACCTTTTTTTGCCCTGCAGCTCTTCCCTGGGAGGTATTGTCCCCTCTGTCTGTCTGCTTCAAGGCAGGAATAAATCCCTCTGCCTGTCTGCTTCGAGGCAGGAATAAATCCCTCTGCCTGGCTGCTTCTTGGCAGGAATAAATCCCTCTGCCTGGCT
Source organism: Bombina bombina (assembly GCF_027579735.1). Taxonomy (NCBI): domain Eukaryota; kingdom Metazoa; phylum Chordata; class Amphibia; order Anura; family Bombinatoridae; genus Bombina; species Bombina bombina. The sequence goes on from NC_069504.1 coordinate 23,039,055, forward strand.
GCTTCTTGGCAGGAATAAATCCCTCTGCCTGGCTGCTTCTTGGCAGGAATAAATCCCTCTGCCTCCAAATAGTGGGACCAGGGCTATCATTGTTGAGACCGGGGTCAAGCCAGCGGCTGTATCTCCCCCAGCTGGGCTGGTCTCAGTGGGCTCCCAGGCAGGTAGCGTCCCCTCTGCCTGTTTGCTTCTAAGCAGAAATCGATCCCACTGCCTTGCTGCTCCTAATGGGCAGGTAACAGCCCCTCTACCTCACTCCTTTCTTCAGGTAGGTATCAATTTCTTTCCCTGCACTTTTAAAAAATTGGGGCTCACACGGCCAGCTCTTTGCTTACAGGCCCACAGACTCTGTAGCAGGTCTCACTTGCAGGGAAAAGTACAGCCAGAATGCAGAGTCAGAACCTCTGCTACAGGTATACCTGAAAGAATAAGACAGGACCATTTGTTCCAGAAGAACCTACTACAAATGATTTATTTCACCCAGGACTAGCTTTTATAAACACACTAGTAAGCTTATGGTGACACACACTCCTTAAAATATAAACATAGAAAAACATTTAGGAAACAATATAATAAAGGAATATCACTTTGCTAACAGGGTGGAGGATTTAGGTAGTTCTAAACAGTAAAAATAATAACCATCTGTTTGTATTTTCGCCCTATGCAAATATATGCAAATTAGTCATTCCTTCGCTTGTACCCATTTTGGTGGTGAACTTGTAACCAATAGAGGACGCTGTGTTATGTTTTAGGCATAGTTCAACCAATAGATGGCTCTGTGTCACACATTGTCCATGTATGTGACTAAAGAACCGTCACAGTCATCCTTCCTAGATTTAATTACTCCTTACGCAACACCCCTTTCTGTCACACATACATAGATCAGTTACTTTACGTATGGTCCAAAATACATAGAACACCTATATATATAAATAACTCATAATTTACTGTACTCTACAATTAAACATTAAAGGAATAGAAAGGTCAAAGTAGAAATGTACATGGGTGCCTTTCAATTTTAAATAGAAGCATTTTTACAATATGCTTCCATTTGCAAAAATGCATCTAGTAAAATGTATTTCTTTTTTTCAGCGGCATACACAAATATGCTGCATGGACCATGCACCAGTATTTAAACACTAAGCTTTCTCAAAGAATCAGCAATGGCTTGTATGACACAAATGAAGTCTTCACAGACATAATACAATCCATGCTAAAATACAGATAATACAGACACTGGCAAATTTAAAACTTCCTTTAGGGATGAGGACGTCTCAGCTTCTCTCTTCTGCTGAATTTCAAGACTCGCAAACACACAACGGCACTGACCGCTCCTTGGGAAAATGTAAAGGGATCTTCTCTTCCAAATCGCACCTCAAACAGAAAACCACCATAGAGTAATACGTGTGAATGAACAAGTGCCTAATACTCACAGACGGCATATGAAGTTGTTTATTAAACGTTACAGAGACAAACGCCATAGAGATTTGTAGCTGTACAAGGAGCTTTTTATTTACGCAATTCCAGTAAAATTATTTTTAAGGATATCATGCTGTGGCTCTAACTTAATAAACAAAATCCGTCTTTGAGTACCTTGTTTCCAACTAACTTGTTCTCACAGACTTATCACACTATGGTGGAATTATTTTCTGTGTGAGGTGCGATATAAAAGAAAAAGGTTCCTTTCAATTTTCCCAAGAAGAGATCAGCGCCGCTGTTTGTTTGCAAACAATACAAAACATTGCTCTCTGAGCAGGCATGATGTTTGAATCTCGGTCCACTGCTCTCACAGCATATGTGCGTATGCCCCAGTAATAACTTGTACTGAATACATTTTTTGCTAATAGAAGTATAATGCACAAACTGAAATGCACCCATGCACGTATTACAATTATTTCCCTTTAAGCACTGTACAATTTCTATCGTATAATTACACCACGAGAACTCATGTAGGGGAATATAGTCTGAAATCCCACGCACGTATAGCCTGTAACACAAACACAAGAGTATTTTTTTCCGCAGCATAAAGTAATACAGTTTAATACTGTAACACACAGACCGCAGGTAATATTTTCAGCAGGAAAACTGTCTGAACGATTTAATTAAAAGAGAAGGTGAGATGAATGAGCGGTTAAAAGAAATGTTAACAAGACAATATCTAGATTCAATAAAACTATTATTGCTCTGCAACATTGTAGCCTGAAGAACTCAGAATTCACAGAGATTTGTACAACAAATGATCAAGTTATTTCAAATCAATGGAGTTGCTTCTATCTGACTTTGACTCCCTGGGCACAAGACGTTTAGTGTCAAGGATACCGATATCACAAACATCTTACAAAAGACACAAATAATATAAAGCTTTTCACTCTAACATATGCACAACAGAAAGTGTGAAAAATGTTAAAAAATAAAGCAAAAATAAGAGAGACAACCACGTCCGCTTTGATTTAGTGAGACGTGAACGCAAGACGTGATACTTCACACAAGCTATTGTGCGGTTTTAATTTGTGCAAGCTCAGTTTACGTGACAAATAGGGACCGTGTCACAAGATCACTCCAGAACACTGTATAATGCCTGCGATCAGTCACTACTTGGAGATTGCAGAGAGAGATTCCATTCTATCCAGTGAGACGACGTTACAAAACAGATGTGAATGTTTAACAGTTACGCACATTTACAGATCTCGTGTCGTAAAGTATTGCGCTTACATTTCTTTTTTTATGTATCTCTAGCGGGTGACGTTTACCGAGCGAGATATCGTATTGCGCCATATAACACAACAATACGTAACACTAGCAGGACGCCCAATAAGGTAAAATGAGCCTCTAAAAGCTCGAACATGATCTCACCTGCGCAATGAGGGGCATATTTATTTAGCTTGAGGCCCCTTGTTTCTAAAGACCGCTGCTCCATAACTTGTCCTCCTGCTCTGAGGCGGCGGACAGAAATCAGCCCGATCCAATACGATCGGGTTGATTGACAGCCCATGTTAGTGGCCGCGTATCTGCAGGGGGCGGCATTGCACGAGCAGTTCTCCAGAGCTGCTGGTGCAATGATAAATGCTGAGAGCGTATGTTGTCGGCATTTATGGATGTGTAGCGATGTGCATGATTCGCTACTTTGTATCATGTCCGCTCGCACATTGATACATATGCCCTTGAGACTACTTTGCAGCATAACCAGTGACTCTAACCTGATAGGGAGGAAGTGAAGCATTTCCCTGTAGCCGACAATCTCAGTGTTTAGATCAATGTATTATTGTGCTATTGTTTCCAAATAATTATTTGTCATAACCCCTGCAAAATGAATTAAACCCATAGATAAAGCAAGCATCATGAGCAGCAATTCACTACTAGGAGCTGGTTAAACACATCTGGTGGGCTAATCACAGTGGCATATATGTGCAGCTACCAATTAGCAGCTAGCTCACATAAGTGTGTTGCTTCTTCTGAGCATACCTGTGTATGCTCTTCAATGGGTCAAGATAACAACGTGAATTTGATAAAAGCAGTAAGCTCTATGTGTACAGTGACAATTTCATTTTGACTTGCACGTCCCTTTAAATAAAGATCTTGTTAGTAATAAAATGGTGTTCTAGCTCTCAGTCATACTGCACAGAATAGTTTCAGGGTTGCTACACTGTATCTAGCGGATGGGCGAGTTGCCAGTGTGGGGTACAGCGTAGGGTAATGACATGAGAGGGGATTGTGAGTCCATTAGGATAGTAATTAGTGATGATTCCTGTTGGGAACTGGGTTGAAGTTAGGAATATGGCAGTTGGGGAGATAGATCACACATGGTTAAAGGGATAGTGTACTCCATAATGTTTATTGTTTAAAAAGATAGATAATCCCTTTATTACCCATTCCCCAGTTTTGCATAACCAACACTGTTATATTAATATACTTTTTACCTCTGTCATTACCTTGTGTCTAAGCCTCTGCAGACTGCCCCATTATCTCAGTGCTTTTAACAGACTTGTATTTTAGCCAATCAGTGCTGATTCATAAATAAGTCTACGGGAGTGAGCACAATGTAATCTATCTGGAACGCATGGAAACTGCAATGTCTAACTGTCAAAAACTGTCAAGTCAAAATGCACTGAGATAGGTAGTTTTCAAGGGCTTATAAATTAGCATATGAGCCTACCTAGGTTTAGTTTTTAACAAAGAATACCAAGAGAACAAAGCAAACTTGATAAAAAAGAAAAGTTATTTAAATTGCATGCCCTATCTGATTCATGAAAGTTTAATATTGACTAGACTGTCCCTTAAATGATCACAATTGTATTTTCTAATAAAAATGACTTGCTGATAAGTATTTCTTGCTAATACTGATTGGATTAAACGAAAGGTCTAATAATCAAGTTTAAATTCTGCTTTAAACATCAGAAATGTTATGAGTACAATGTCCCTTTAACCGAGAACTCTTTTTTTTCTATTAGCTTCTAACCAATTTAGATTAATTGTACAATATAAAATTTAAATTATTGTTACAGTAATTCACCTAAAGAATTACACAATGCACTGCTCCTCGTTATCCCTCACAATCCCTTTAATGGGAGTTGCTACTACAGTGGGATACATCTTTATAATGTGCGGTTTGGATTGTGCCCAGCGTGGTGCCTGTGTATGGTATGTCCGTGTTAGGAATACACAGTGGGGGATCGCTTACTGGGCACCGGCGCAACAGGGGGCCTCCCTCCCTCCGGCTCAGCCCTGTGGCGCTGGGCTGTAATAGCACATTAGTTCGGTAACACACGGATTTTAAGAAGAAGAAGAAAAAAAAAGTCCACCGTTGGCTATTCACAGCATGCTCAATAGCACGGCCAATTTTCCTAGACAGATAAGGAATGTCTGCTTAATATGTGCCCTGCGCAGATACCTCAGCTGAGCCGTGGCAGCGAAGAAAATTGGATGAGCATCGGTGACAGGATTCTGATAGAAGCCAGAGTTAACCCTTTATCCATTAGAATACAGGAAAAGTCAGAACAGGATAGAATTTGTGAATGTTTTACCAAGCAAAGAAAAATGATCTCTGTGATTCCAAATCTATTACATCCCTAATAATAACAAAGGCTTTTTCATAAAAATAAATAGTGTGTGATGATAAACACTTGACTAAATAAATCATTTGTGTTACTGTCTATGCTTTACAGCTGGGCTGTCCAACTAAAGGCCCAGGGGCCACAATGTAATGTTGGGTCATTTTTCTTCAAATCTTATCAGCTCCAATTAAGTACCAGGTTTCCATTTAAATATTTTGCACAGTGCGTGCAGTCGGTCTTTATGTGTACGTGTAAGTTAACGTTATTATTACGCTTCAATCTGATGTTGGGTTTCTTAAAAATCTTGCCATAAAAAATGTTTTGCTTTGGTAACCTGATGTCCTTACCTGTGATTGGCTGGAGAGGGAAAGGTGTGTTAATTAGTTGCAATGTTAGGAGTTCTGTGTTTTTTCAGCCCGGTAAAGTCATTTGGTCAATACATAAAGAATTAAAGAATGTATATAAAATTAAGATCAGCCGTTTGTTTAAATTATTAAACATATTTTTATCTGTAATATTTAGTGCTGCTTCAGGATAGGTCTAGTTATTTGCTTGGTTATATTACATATAAAAATACATTTATAAAGGGAAATACTTTTGCAAACTTTAAGATCTCAATGGAAAAGAGTCCTCAAAAAGCTTATTTTTCCTCTTCTACACCTAGTTCAGGTATAATGTCTGAGACTTTATCCGCAGCTTCCGACTGTGTTTTACCTGTTAACTAAACTTGTATAAAGGAAAACAGAATTTATGTTTACCTGATAAATTACTTTCTCCAACGGTGTGTCCGGTCCACGGCGTCATCCTTACTTGTGGGATATTCTCTTCCCCAACAGGAAATGGCAAAGAGCCCAGCAAAGCTGGTCACATGATCCCTCCTAGGCTCCGCCTACCCCAGTCATTCGACCGACGTTAAGGAGGAATATTTGCATAGGAGAAACCATATGGTACCGTGGTGACTGTAGTTAAAGAAAATAAACTATCAGACCTGATTAAAAAAACCAGGGCGGGCCGTGGACCGGACACACCGTTGGAGAAAGTAATTTATCAGGTAAACATAAATTCTGTTTTCTCCAACATAGGTGTGTCCGGTCCACGGCGTCATCCTTACTTGTGGGAACCAATACCAAAGCTTTAGGACACGGATGAAGGGAGGGAACAAATCAGGTCACCTAAATGGAAGGCACCACGGCTTGCAAAACCTTTCTCCCAAAAATAGCCTCAGAAGAAGCAAAAGTATCAAACTTGTAAAATTTGGTAAAAGTGTGCAGTGAAGACCAAGTCGCTGCCCTACATATCTGATCAACAGAAGCCTCGTTCTTGAAGGCCCATGTGGAAGCCACAGCCCTAGTGGAATGAGCTGTGATTCTTTCGGGAGGCTGCCGTCCGGCAGTCTCGTAAGCCAATCTGATGATGCTTTTAATCCAAAAAGAGAGAGAGGTAGAAGTTGCTTTTTGACCTCTCCTTTTACCAGAATAAACAACAAACAAGGAAGATGTTTGTCTAAAATCCTTTGTAGCATCTAAATAGAATTTTAGAGCGCGAACAACATCCAAATTGTGCAACAAACGTTCCTTCTTTGAAACTGGTTTCGGACACAGAGAAGGTACGATAATCTCCTGGTTAATGTTTTTGTTAGAAACAACTTTTGGAAGAAAACCAGGTTTAGTACGTAAAACCACCTTATCTGCATGGAACACCAGATAAGGAGGAGAACACTGCAGAGCAGATAATTCTGAAACTCTTCTAGCAGAAGAAATTGCAACTAAAAACAAAACTTTCCAAGATAATAACTTAATATCAACGGAATGCAAGGGTTCAAACGGAACTCCCTGAAGAACTGAAAGAACTAAATTGAGACTCCAAGGAGGAGTCAAAGGTTTGTAAACAGGCTTAATTCTAACCAGAGCCTGAACAAAGGCTTGAACATCTGGCACAGCGGCCAGCTTTTTGTGAAGTAACACAGACAAGGCAGAAATCTGTCCCTTCAGGGAACTTGCAGATAATCCTTTTTCCAATCCTTCTTGAAGGAAGGATAGAATCCTAGGAATCTTAACCTTGTCCCAAGGGAATCCTTTAGATTCACACCAACAGATATATTTTTTCCAAATTTTGTGGTAAATCTTTCTAGTTACAGGCTTTCTGGCCTGAACAAGAGTATCGATAACAGAATCTGAGAATCCTCGCTTCGATAAGATCAAGCGTTCAATCTCCAAGCAGTCAGCTGGAGTGAAACCAGATTCGGATGTTCGAACGGACCCTGAACAAGAAGGTCTCGTCTCAAAGGTAGCTTCCAAGGAGGAGCCGATGACATATTCACCAGATCTGCGTACCAAGTCCTGCGTGGCCACGCAGGAGCTATCAAGATCACCGACGCCCTCTCCTGATTGATCCTGGCTACCAGCCTGGGGATGAGAGGAAACGGCGGGAACACATAAGCTAGTTTGAAGGTCCAAGGTGCTACTAGTGCATCCACTAGAGCCGCCTTGGGATCCCTGGATCTGGACCCGTAGCAAGGAACTTTGAAGTTCTGACGAGAGGCCATCAGATCCATGTCTGGAATGCCCCACAGCTGAGTGACTTGGGCAAAGATTTCCGGATGGAGTTCCCACTCCCCCGGATGCAATGTCTGACGACTCAGAAAATCCGCTTCCCAATTTTCCACTCCTGGGATGTGGATAGCAGACAGGTGGCAGGAGTGAGACTCCGCCCATAGAATGATTTTGGTCACTTCTTCCATCGCCAGGGAACTCCTTGTTCCCCCCTGATGGTTGATGTACGCAACAGTTGTCATGTTGTCTGATTGAAACCGTATGAACTTGGCCCTCGCTAGCTGAGGCCAAGCCTTGAGAGCATTGAATATCGCTCTCAGCTCCAGAATATTTATCGGTAGAAGAGATTCTTCCCGAGACCAAAGACCCTGAGCTTTCAGGGATCCCCAGACCGCGCCCCAGCCCATCAGACTGGCGTCGGTCGTGACAATGACCCACTCTGGTCTGCGGAATGTCATCCCTCGTGACAGGTTGTCCAGGGACAGCCACCAACGGAGTGAGTCTCTGGTCCTCTGATTTACTTGTATCTTCGGAGACAAGTCTGTATAGTCCCCATTCCACTGACTGAGCATGCACAGTTGTAATGGTCTTAGATGAATGCGTGCAAAAGGAACTATGTCCATTGCCGCTACCATCAACCCGATCACTTCCATGCACTGAGCTATGGAAGGAAGAGGAACGGAATGGAGTATCCGACAAGAGTCTAGAAGTTTTGTTTTTCTGGCCTCTGTCAGAAAAATCCTCATTTCTAAGGAGTCTATTATTGTTCCCAAGAAGGGAACCCTTGTTGACGGAGATAGAGAACTCTTTTCCACGTTCACTTTCCATCCGTGAGATCTGAGAAAGGCCAGGACAATGTCCGTGTGAGCCTTTGCTTGAGGAAGGGACGACGCTTGAATCAGAATGTCGTCCAAGTAAGGTACTACAGCAATGCCCCTTGGTCTTAGCACAGCTAGAAGGGACCCTAGTACCTTTGTGAAAATCCTTGGAGCAGTGGCTAATCCGAAAGGAAGCGCCACAAACTGGTAATGTTTGTCCAGGAATGCGAACCTCAGGAACCGATGATGTTCCTTGTGGATAGGAATATGTAGATACGCATCCTTTAAATCCACCGTGGTCATGAATTGACCTTCCTGGATGGAAGGAAGAATAGTTCGAATGGTTTCCATCTTGAACGATGGAACCTTGAGAAACTTGTTTAAGATCTTGAGATCTAAGATTGGTCTGAACGTTCCCTCTTTTTTGGGAACTATAAACAGATTGGAGTAGAACCCCATCCCTGTTCTCTTAATGGAACGGGATGAATCACTCCCATTTTTAACAGGTCTTCTACACAATGTAAGAATGCCTGTCTTTTTATGTGGTCTGAAGACAACTGAGACCTGTGGAACCTCCCCCTTGGGGGAAGTCCCTTGAATTCCAGAAGATAACCTTGGGAGACTATTTCTAGCGCCCAAGGATCCAGAACATCTCTTGCCCAAGCCTGAGCGAAGAGAGAAAGTCTGCCCCCCACCAGATCCGGTCCCGGATCGGGGGCCAACATTTCATGCTGTCTTGGTAGCAGTGGCAGGTTTCTTGGCCTGCTTTCCCTTGTTCCAGCCTTGCATTGGTCTCCAAGCTGGCTTGGCTTGAGAAGTATTACCCTCTTGCTTAGAGGACGTAGCACTTTGGGCTGGTCCGTTTCTACGAAAGGGACGAAAATTAGGTTTATTTTTTGCCTTGAAAGGCCGATCCTGAGGAAGGGCGTGGCCCTTACCCCCAGTGATATCCGAGATAATCTCTTTCAAGTCAGGGCCAAACAGCGTTTTCCCCTTGAAAGGAATGTTAAGTAGCTTGTTCTTGGAAGACGCATCAGCCGACCAAGATTTCAACCAAAGCGCTCTGCGCGCCACAATAGCAAACCCAGAATTCTTAGCCGCTAACCTAGCCAATTGCAAAGTGGCGTCTAGGGTGAAAGAATTAGCCAATTTGAGAGCATTGATTCTGTCCATAATCTCCTCATAAGGAGGAGAATCACTGTCGACCGCCTTTATCAGCTCATCGAACCAGAAACATGCGGCTGTAGCGACAGGGACAAAGCATGAAATTGGTTGTAGAAGGTAACCCTGCTGAACAAACATCTTTTTAAGCAAACCTTCTAATTTTTTATCCATAGGATCTTTGAAAGCACAACTATCCTCTATGGGTATAGTGGTGCGTTTGTTTAAAGTGGAAACCGCTCCCTCGACCTTGGGGACTGTCTGCCATAAGTCCTTTCTGGGGTCGACCATAGGAAACAATTTTTTAAATATGGGGGGAGGGACGAAAGGAATACCGGGCCTTTCCCATTCTTTATTAACAATGTCCGCCACCCGCTTGGGTATAGGAAAAGCTTCTGGGAGCCCCGGCACCTCTAGGAACTTGTCCATTTTACATAGTTTCTCTGGGATGACCAACTTGTCACAATCATCCAGAGTGGATAATACCTCCTTAAGCAGAATGCGGAGATGTTCCAACTTAAATTTAAATGCAATCACATCAGGTTCAGCTTGTTGAGAAATGTTCCCTGAATCAGTAATTTCTCCCTCAGACAAAACCTCCCTGGCCCCATCAGACTGAGTTAGGGGCCCTTCAGAAATATTAATATCAGCGTCGTCATGCTCTTCAGTATCTAAAACAGAGCAGTCGCGCTTACGCTGATAAGTGTTCATTTTGGCTAAAATGTTTTTGACAGAATTATCCATTACAGCCGTTAATTGTTGCATAGTAAGGAGTATTGGCGCGCTAGATGTACTAGGGGCCTCCTGAGTGGGCAAGACTCGTGTAGACGAAGGAGGGAATGATGCAGTACCATGCTTACTCCCCTCACTTGAGGAATCATCTTGGGCATCATTGTCATTGTCACATAAATCACATTTATTTAAATGAATAGGAATTCTGGCTTCCCCACATTCAGAACACAGTCTATCTGGTAGTTCAGACATGTTAAACAGGCATAAACTTGATAACAAGTACAAAAAACGTTTTAAAATAAAACCGTTACTGTCACTTTAAATTTTAAACTGAACACACTTTATTACTGCAAATGCGAAAAAACATGAAGGAATTGTTCAAAATTTACCAAATTTTCACCACAGTGTCTTAAAGCCTTAAAAATATTGCACACCAAATTTGGAAGCTTTAACCCTTAAAATAACGGAACCGGAGCCGTTTTGAACTTTAACCCCTTTACAGTCCCTGGTATCTGCTTTGCTGAGACCCAACCAAGCCCCAAGGGGAATACGATACCAAATGACGCCTTCAGAAAGTCTTTTCTAAGTATCAGAGCTCCTCTCACATGCGACTGCATGCCATGCCTCTCAAAAACAAGTGCGCAACACCGGCGCGAAAATGAGGCTCTGCCTATGCTTTGGGAAAGCCCCTAAAGAATAAGGTGTCTAAAACAGTGCCTGCCGATATTATTATATCAAAATACCCAGATAAAATGATTCCTCAAGGCTAAATATGTGTTAATAATCAATCGATTTAGCCCAAAAAAAGTCTACAGTCTTAATAAGCCCTTTTTGAAGCCCTTATTTACAATCGTAATAAACATGGCTTACCGGATCCCAGAGGGAAAATGACAGCTTCCAGCATTACATCGTCTTGTTAGAATGTGTCATACCTCAAGCAGCAAGAGACTGCTCACTGTTCCCCCAACTGAAGTTAATTGCTCTCAACAGTCCTGTGTGGAACAGCCATGGATTTTAGTGACGGTTGCTAAAATCATTTTCCTCATACAAACAGAAATCTTCATCTCTTTTCTGTTTCTGAGTAAATAGTACATACCAGCACTATTTCAAAATAACAAACTCTTGATTGAATAATAAAAACTACAGTTAAACACTAAAAAACTCTAAGCCATCTCCGTGGAGATGTTGCCTGTACAACGGCAAAGAGAATGACTGGGGTAGGCGGAGCCTAGGAGGGATCATGTGACCAGCTTTGCTGGGCTCTTTGCCATTTCCTGTTGGGGAAGAGAATATCCCACAAGTAAGGATGACGCCGTGGACCGGACACACCTATGTTGGAGAAATAAACACAAGAGACAAAGGCCCCTATTTTTCAAAGGTCTTGTGGACCTGATCCCACAGTGCGGATCAGGTCCGCAAGACCTCGCTAAATGTGGAGAGCAATACGCTCTCCGCATTTAACATTGAACCAGCAGCTCACAAGAGTTGCTGGTGCAACGCCACATCCTGCTGACTCGCAGCCAATGGGCTGCCAGCAGGGGGTGTCAATCAACCCGATCATACTCGATCGGGTTGATTTCTGGTGATTCCTGTCCGCCTTCTCAGAGCAGGCGGACAGGGTTATCGAGCAGCGTTCTTTAGACCGCTGCTTCATAACTGGTGTTTCTGGCGAGCCTGCAGACTCACCAAAAGCACGGGCCCCAAAGAGGACGAATTATTAAAGTGCGGACAGACATGATACAATGTAGCGTATTATGGCCGCCGCACATTGATAAATGCTTATGCTATCGGCATTTATCATTGCACAACAAGCACTTCTTGTGAAGCAGTTTTTATAGCTGCATATAACATAATAGACAGGATGAGGTATGTATTCTGCTAGCTAGCTGCATATAACATAATACACAGGATGCTGTATGTATACTGCTATCTTACTGTGCTAGCTAGCGGCATATAACATAATACACAGGATGAGGTATGTATACTGCTATCTTACTGTGCTAGCTAGCGGCATATAACATAATACACAGGATGAGGTATGTATACTGCTATCTTACTGTGCTAGCTAGCGGCATATAACATAATACACAGGATGAGGTATGTATACTGCTCGTCTTACTGTGCTAGCTTGCGGCATATAACATAATACACAGGATGAGGTATGTATACTGCTATCTTACTGTGCTAGCTAGCGGCATATAACATAATACACAGGATGAGGTATGTATACTGCTATCTTACTGTGCTAGCTAGCGGCATATAACATAATACACAGGATGAGGTATGTATACTGCTATCTTACTGTGCTAGCTAGCAGCATATAACATAATACACAGGATGAGGTATGTATACTGCTATCGTACTGAGCTAGCTAGTGGCATATAACATAATACACAGGATAAGGTATGTATACTGCTAGCTAGCTGCATATAACATAATACACAGGATGAGGTATGTATACTGCTATCTTACTGAGCTAGCTAGCTGCATATAATATAATACACAGGATGAGGTGTATATATACTGCTATCTTACTGTGCTAGCTAGCGGCATTTAACATAATACACAGGATGATGTGTGTACACTTCTATCTTACTGAGCTAGCTAGCTGCATATAAAATAATACACAGGATGAGGTATGTATACTGCTATCGTGCTGAGCTATCTGCATATAACATAATACACAGGAGGCTAGATTTAGAGTTTTGTCGGTAACGACCCGCGTATCTAACGCTGGCTTTTTTCTGCCCGCACCTTTAAAATAACTCTGGTTTTGAGAGTCCACAGAATGGCTGCGTTAGGCTCCAAAAAAGGAGCGTAGAGCATATTTAACGCCACTGCAACTCTTGATACCAGAGTTGCTTACGGACGCCGCAAGCCTCAAAAACGTGCTCGTGCACGATTCCCCAATAGGAAACAATGGGGCTGTTTGAGCTGAAAACGCAGCCCCATTGTTTCCTATGGGGAAACACTTCCTACGTCTGCACCTAACACTCTAACATGTACCCCGAGTCTAAACACCCCTAACCTTACACTTATTAACCCCTATTCTGCCGCCCCCGCTATCGCTGACCCCTGCATATTATTATTAACCCCTAATCTGCCGCTCTGTAAACCGCCGCTACTTACATTATCCCTATGTACCCCTAATCTGCTGCCCCTAACACCGCCGACCCCTATATTATATTTATTAACCCCTAATCTGCCCCCCACAACGTCGCCTCCACCTGCCTACACTTATTAACCCCTAATCTGCCGAGCGGACCGCACCGCTATTATAATAAAGTTATTAACCCCTAATCCGCCTCACTAACCCTATAATAAATAGTATTAACCCCTAATCTGCCCTCCCTAACATCGCCGACACCTAACTTCAATTATTAACCCCTAATCTGCCGACTGGAGCTCACCGCTATTCTAATAAATGTATTAACCCCTAAATCTAAGTCTAACCCTAACACTAACACCCCCCTAAATTAAATATAATTTTAATCTAACGAAATTAATTAACTCTTCTTAAATAAATTATTCCTATTTAAAGCTAAATACTTACCTGTAAAATAAATCCTAATATAGCTACAATATAAATTATAATGATATTATAGCTATTTTAGGATTAATATTTATTTTACAGGCAACTTTGTATTTATTTTAACCAGGTATTAATAGCTAAAATAGTTAAAATAATTACAAATTTACCTGTAAAATAAATCCTAACCTAAGTTACAATTAAACCTAACACTACACTATCAATAAATTAATTAAATAAAATACCTATAATTACCTACAATTAAACCTAACACTACACTATCAATACATTAATTAAATAAATACCTACAAATAAATACTAACTAAAAAGTCAGTAGTTAAGAGCTTTCTGGGCTAACGCCGGTTCATAAAGCTCTTAACTACTGTGATCTAAAGTAAACTAACACCCATAAACTACCTATGTACCCCTAAACCGAGGCCCCCCCACATCGCCGACACTCGATTACATTTTTTTAACCCTTAATCTGCCGACCGCCACCTACGTTATACTTATGTACCCCTAATCTGCTGCCCCTAACACTGCCGACCCCTATATTATATTTATTAACCCCTAACCTGCCCCCCACAACGTCGCAGCCAGCTACCTACAATAATTAACCCCTAATCAGCCAATCAGAATCAAGTTCAATCCGATTGGCTGATTAAACTTCTTGGGGCATGCCCCGCAAAGGGCCCTGTTCAGGGCTGGTAAGGTAAAAGAGCTTTGAACTTTAGTAATTTAGAATAGGGTAGGGCATTTTTTTATTTTGTGGGGCTTTGTTATTTTATTAGGGGGCTTAGAGTAGGTGTAATAAGTTTAAAATTGTTGTAATATATTTCTAATGTTTGTAAATATTTTTTTATTTTTGTAACTTAGTTCTTTTTTATTTTTTGTACTTTAGTTAGTTTATTTCATTGTATTTATTTGTAGGAATTGTATTTAATTTATTTATTGATAGTGTAGTGTTAGGTTTAATTGTAGATAATTATAGGTATTTTATTTAATTAATTTATTGATAGTGTAGTGTTAGGTTTAATTGTAATTTTGGTTAGGATTTATTTTACAGGTCATTTTGTAATTATGTTAACTATTTTAGCTATTAAATAGTTCTTAACTATTTAATAGCTATTGTACCTGGTTAAAATAAATACAAAGTTACCTGTAAAATAAATATTAATCCTAAAATAGCTATAATATCATTATAATTTATATTGTAGCTATATTAGGATTTATATTACAGGTAAGTATTTAGCTTTAAATAGGAATAATTTATTTAATAAGAGTTAAAGGGACACTGTACCCAAAAATGTTCTTTTGTAATTCAGAAAGAGCATGCAATTTTAAGCAACTTTCTAATTTACTCCTATTATCAATTTTTCTTCGTTCTCTTGCTATCATTATTTGAAAAGAAGGCATCTAAGCTTTTTTATGGTTTCAGTACTCTGGACAGTACTTTTTTATTGGTGGATGAATTTATCTACCAATCAGCAAGGACAACCCAGGTTGTTCACCAAAAATGGGCCGGCATCTAAACTTACATTCTTGCATTTCAAATAAAGATACCAAGAGAAAGAAGAAAATTTGATAATAGGAGTAAATTAGAAAGTTGCTTAAAATTTCATGCTCAATCTGAATCACGAAAGAATTTTTTTGGGTACAGTGTCCCTTTAATTAATTTCGTTAGATTAAAATTATATTTAAGTTAGGGGGGTGTTAGTGTTAGGGTTAGACTTAGCTTTAGGGGTTAATACATTTATTAGAATAGCGGTGAGCTCCAGTTGGCAGATTAGGGGTTAATAATTGAAGTTAGGTGTCGGCGATGTTAGGGAGGGCAGATTAGGGGTTAATACTATTTATTATAGGGTTAGTGAGTCGGATTAGGGGTTAATAACTTTACAATAATAGCGGTGCGGTCCGCTCGGCAGATTAGGGGTTAATAAGTGTAGGCAGGTGGAGGCGACGTTGTGGGGGGCAGATTAGGGGTTAATAAATATAATATAGGGGTCAGCGGTGTTAGGGGCAGCAGATTAGGGGTACATAGGGATAATGTAAGTAGCAGCGGTTTACGGAGTGGCAGATTAGGGGTTAAAAATAATATACAGGGGTCAGCGATAGCGGGGGCGGCAGAATAGGGGTTAATAAGTGTAAGGTTAGGGGTGTTTAGACTCGAGGTACATGTTAGAGTGTTAGGTGCAGACGTAGGAAGTGTTTCCCCATAGGAAACAATGGTGATGCGTTAGGAGCTGAACGCGGCTTTTTTGCAGGTGTTAGGTTTTTTTTCAGCTCAAACAGCCCCATTGTTTCCTATGGGGGAATCGTGCACGAACACGTTTTTGAGGCTGGCCGCGTCCGTAAGCAACTCTGGTATCGAGAGTTGCAGTTGCGTTAAATATGCTCTACGCTCCTTTTTTGGAGCCTAACGCAGCCATTCTGTGGACTCTCAATACCAGAGTTATTTTAAAGGTGCGGCCAGAAAAAAGCCAGCGTTAGATACGCGGGTCGTTACCGACAAAACTCTAAATCTAGCCGATACTGTGCTAACTAGCAGCATATAACATAATAGACAGGATGAGGTATGTATACTGCTAGCTAGCTACATATAACATAATACACAGGATGAGGTATGTATACTGCTTCTTTACTGAGTTAGCTAGCTGCATATAATATAATACACAGAATGAGATGTATGTATACTGCTATCTTACTGAGCTAGCTACATATAACATAATACACAGGATGAGGTATGTATACTGCTATTTTACTGAGCTAGCTAGCTGCATATAACATAATATACAGGATTAGGTGTATATATATTGCTATCTTACTGTGCTAGCTTGCTGCATATAACATAATATACAGGATGAGGTGTATATATACTGCTATCTTACTGTGCTAGCTAGCGGCATTTAACATAATACACAGGATGATGTGTGTATACTGCTATCTTACTGAGCTAGCTAGCGGCATATAATATAATACACAGGATGAGGTGTGTATACTGCTATCTTACGGCTAGATTTAGAGTTTTGTCGGTTAGGACCCGCGTAGCTAACGCTGGCTTTTTTCTGGCCGCACCATAAAAATAACTCTGGTATTGAGAGTCCATATAATGTCAGCGTTAGGCTCCAAAAAAGGAGCGTAGAGCATATTTAACGCAGCTTCAACTCTCGATACCAGAGTTGCTTACGGACGCGGCCAGCCTCAAAAACGTGCTCGTGCACGATTCCCCCATAGGAAACAATGGGGCTGTTTGAGCTGAAAAAAAACCTAACACCTGCAAAAAAGCCGCGTTCAGCTCCTAACGCAGCCCCATTGTTTGCTATGGGGAAACACTTCCTACGTCTGCACCTAACACCCTAACATGTACCCCGAGTCTAAACACCCCTAGCCTTACACTTATTAACCCCTAATCTGCCGCCCCCGCTAGCGCTGACCCCTGCATATTATTTTTAACCCCTAATCTGCCGCTCCGTAAACCGCCGCTACTTACATTATCCTTATGTACCCCTAATCTGCTGCCCCTAACACCGCCGACCCCTATATTATATTTATTAACCCCTAATCTGCCCCCCACAACGTCACCTCCACCTGCCTACACTTATTAACCCCTAATCTGCCGAGCGGACCGCACCGCTATCATAATAAAGTTATTAACCCCTAATCCGCCTCACTAACCCTATAATAAATAGTATTAACCCCTAACCCGCCCTCCCTAACATGGCCGACACCTAACTTCAATTATTAACCCCTAATCTGCCGACCGGAGCTCACCGCTATTCTAATAAATGTATTAACCCCTAAAGCTAAGTCTAACCCTAACACTAACACCCCCCTAACTTAAATATAATTTAAATCTAACGAAATTAATTAACTCTTATTAAATAAATTATTCCTATTTAAAGCTAAATACTTACCTGTAAAATAAATCCTAATATAGTACAAAAAATAAAAAAGAACTAAGTTACAAAAAATAAAAAAATATTTACAAACATAAGAAAAATATTACAACAATTTTAAACTAATTACACCTACTCTAAGCCCCCTAATAAAATAACAAAGACCCCCAAAATAAAAAATGCCCTACCCTATTCTAAAATACTAAAGTTCAAAGCTCTTTTACCTTACCAGCCCTGAACAGGGCCCTTTGTGGGGCATGCCCCAAGAAGTTCAGCTCTTTTGCCTGTAAAAAAAACATACAATACCCCCCCCCAACATTACAACCCACCACCCACATACCCCTAATCTAACCCAAACCCCCCTTAAATAAACCTAACACTAAGCCCCTGAAGATCATCCTACCTTGTCTTCACCTCACCGGGTATCACCGATCGGTCCTGGCTCCAAAATCTTCATCCAACCCAAGCGGGGGCTGGCGATCCATCATCCGGTGGCTGAAGAGGTCCAGAAGAGGCTCCAAAGTCTTCATCCTATCCGGGAAGAAGAGTAGATCCGGACCGGCAACCATCATCTTCCAAGCGGCATCTTCTATCTTCATCCGATGAGGACCGGCTCCATCCTGAAGACCTCCACCGCGGACCCATCTTCATCCGGCGACGTCCAACTGAAGAATGATGGTTCCTTTAAGGGACGTCATCCAAGATGGCGTCCCTCGAATTCCGATTGGCTGATAGGATTCTATCAGTCAATCGGAATTAAGGTAGGAATATTCTGATTGGCTGATGGAATCAGCCAATCAGAATCAAGATCAATCCGATTGGCTGATCCAATAAGCCAATCAGATTGAGCTTGCATTCTATTGGCTGATCGGAACAGCCAATAGAATGCAAGCTCAATCTGATTGGCTGATTGGATCAGCCAATCGGATTGAACTTGATTCTGATTGGCTGATTCCATCAGCCAATCAGAATATTCCTACCTTAATTCCGATTGGCTGATAGAATCCTATCAGCCAATCGGAATTCGAGGGACGCCATCTTGGATGACGTCCCTTAAAGGAACCATCATTCTTCAGTTGGACGTCGCCGGATGAAGATGGGTCCGCGGTGGAGGTCTTCAGGATGGAGCCGGTCCTCATCAGATGAAGATAGAAGATGCCGCTTGGAAGATGATGGTTGCCGGTCCGGATCTACTCTTCTTCCCGGATAGGATGAAGACTTTGGAGCCTCTTCTGGACCTCTTCAGCCACCGGATGATGGATCGCCAGCCCCCGCTTGGGTTGGATGAAGATTTTGGAGCCAGGACCGATCGGTGATACCCGGTGAGGTGAAGACAAGGTAGGATGATCTTCAGGGGCTTAGTGTTAGGTTTATTTAAGGGGGGTTTGGGTTAGATTAGGGGTATGTGGGTGGTGGGTTGTAATGTTGGGGGGGGTATTGTATGGTTTTTTTTACAGGCAAAAGAGCTGAACTTCTTGGGGCATGCCCCGCAAAGGGCCCTGTTCAGGGCTGGTAAGGTAAAAGAGCTTTGAACTTTAGTAATTTAGAATAGGGTAGGGCATTTTTTATTTTGGGGGTCTTTGTTATTTTATTAGGGGGCTTAGAGTAGGTGTAATTAGTTTAAAATTGTTGTAATATTTTTCTTATGTTTGTAAATATTTTTTTATTTTTTGTAACTTAGTTCTTTTTTATTTTTTGTACTTTAGTTAGTTTATTTCATTGTAGTTACAGGGAGTGCAGAATTATTAGGCAAGTTGTATTTTTGAGGATTAATTTTATTATTGAACAACAACCATGTTCTCAATGAACCCAAAAAACTCATTAATATCAAAGCTGAATAGTTTTGGAAGTAGTTTTTAGTTTGCTTTTATTTATAGCTATTTTAGGGGGATATCTGTGTGTGCAGGTGACTATTACTGTGCATAATTATTAGGCAACTTAACAAAAAACAAATATATACGCATTTCAATTATTTATTTTTACCAGTGAAACCAATATAACATCTCAACATTCACAAATATACATTTCTGATATTCAAAAACAAAACAAAAACAAATCAGTGACCAATATAGCCACCTTTCTTTGCAAGGACACTCAAAAGCCTGCCATCCATGGATTCTGTCAGTGTTTTGATCTGTTCACCATCAACATTGCGTGCAGCAGCAACCACAGCCTCCCAGACACTGTTCAGAGAGGTGTACTGTTTTCCCTCCATGTAAATCTCACATTTGATGATGGACCACAGGTTTTCAATGGGGTTCAGATCAGGTGAACAAGGAGGCCATGTCATTAGATTTTCTTCTTTTATACCCTTTCTTGCCAGCCACGCTGTGGAGTACTTGGACGCGTGTGATGGAGCATTGTCCTGCATGAAAATCATGTTTTTCTTGAAGGATGCAGACTTCTTCCTGTACCACTGCTTGAAGAAGGTGTCTTCCAGAAACTGGCAGTAGGACTGGGAGTTGAGCTTGACTCCATCCTCAACCCGAAAAGGCCCCACATGCTCATCTTTGATGATACCAGCCCAAACCAGTACTCCACCTCCACCTTGCTGGCGTCTGAGTCGGACTGGAGCTCTCTGCCCTTTACCAATCCAGCCACGGGCCCATCCATCTGGCCCATCAAGACTCACTCTCATTTCATCAGTCCATAAAACCTTAGAAAAATCAGTCTTGAGATATTTCTTGGCCCAGTCTTGACGTTTCAGCTTGTGTGTCTTGTTCAGTGGTGGTCGTCTTTCAGCCTTTCTTACCTTGGCCATGTCTCTGAGTATTGCACACCTTGTGCTTTTGGGCACTCCAGTGATGTTGCAGCTCTGAAATATGGCCAAACTGGTGGCAAGTGGCATCTTGGCAGCTGCACGCTTGACTTTTCTCAGTTCATGGGCAGTTATTTTGCGCCTTGGTTTTTCCACACGCTTCTTGCGACCCTGTTGACTATTTTGAATGAAACGCTTGATTGTTCGATGATCATGCTTCAGAAGCTTTGCAATTTTAAGAGTGCTGCATCCCTCTGCAAGATATCTCACTATTTTTGACTTTTCTGAGCCTGTCAAGTCCTTCTTTTGACCCATTTTGCCAAAGGAAAGGAAGTTGCCTAATAATTATGCACACCTGATATAGGGTGTTGATGTCATTAGACCACACCCCTTCTCATTACAGAGATGCACATCACCTAATATGCTTAATTGGTAGTAGGCTTTCGAGCCTATACAGCTTGCAGTAAGACAACATGCATAAAGAGGATGATGTGGTCAAAATACTAATTTGCCTAATAATTCTGCACTCCCTGTATTTGTAAGTATTGTATTTAATTAATGTATTGATAGTGTAGTGTTAGGTTTAATTGTAGGTAATTGTAGGTATTTTATTTAATTAATTTAATGATAGTATAGTATAAGGTTTAATTGTAACTTAGGTTAGAATTTATTTTACAGGTAATTTTGTAATTATTTTAACTATTTTAGCTATTAAATAGTTCTTAACTATTTAATAGCTATTGTACCTGGTTAAAATAAATACAAAGTTACCTGTAAAATAAATATTAATCCTAAAATAGCTATAATATAATTATAATTTATATTGTAGCTATATTAGGATTTATTTTACAGGTAAGTATTTAGCTTTAAATAGGAATAATTTATTTAATAAGAGTTAATTTATTTCGTTAGATTTAAATTATATTTAAGTTAGGGGGGTGTTAGTGTTAGGGTTAGACTTAGCTTTAGGGGTTAATACATTTATTAGAATAGCGGTGAGCTCCGGTCGGCAGATTAGGGGTTAATAATTGAAGTTAGGTGTCGGCGATGTTAGGGAGGGCAGATTAGGGGTTAATACTATTTATTATAGGGTTAGTGAGGCGGATTAGGGGTTAATAACTTTATTATAGTAGCGGTGCGGTCCGCTCGGCAGATTAGGGGTTAATAAGTGTAGGCGACGTTGAGGGGGGCCGATTAGGGGTTAATAAATATAATATAGGGGTCGGCGGTGTTAGGGGCAGCAGATTAGGGCTACATAAGGATAACTTAAGTAGCGGCGCTTTTCGGTCGGCAGATTAGGGGTTAATTATTGTAGGTAGCTGGCTGCGACGTTGTGGGGGGCAGGTTATGGGTTAATAAATATAATATAGGGGTCGGCGGTGTTAGGGGCAGCAGATTAGGGGTACATAAGGATAACGTAGGTGGCGGTCGGCAGATTAGGGGTTAAAAAAATTTAATCGAGTGGCGGCGATGTGGGGGGGGGGCCTCGGTTTAGGGGTACATAGGTAGTTTATGGGTGTTAGTGTACTTTAGAGTGCAGTAGTTAAGAGCTTTATGAACCGGCGTTAGCCAAGAAAGCTCTTAACTACTGACTTTTTTCTGCGGCTGGAGTTTTGTCGTTAGCATTCTAATGCTCACTTCAGACACGACTCTAAATACCGGAGTTAGAAAAATCCCATTGAAAAGATAGGATACGCAATTAA
The DNA here is from genome assembly GCF_027579735.1 of Bombina bombina. Lineage (NCBI taxonomy): Eukaryota > Metazoa > Chordata > Amphibia > Anura > Bombinatoridae > Bombina > Bombina bombina. The sequence goes on from NC_069504.1 coordinate 23,061,252, forward strand.
CGTAAGGGGATCTGCGGTATGGAAAAGTCGCGGCTGAAAAGTGAGCGTTAGACCCTTTTTTGAGTGACTCCAAATACCGGAGGTAGCCTAAAACCAGCGTTAGGAGCCTCTAACGCTGGTTTTCACGGCTACCGCCAAACTCCAAATCTAGGCCTTACTGAGCTAGCTAGCGGCATATAATATAATACAGAGGATGAGGTATATATACTGCTATTTTGCTGAACTAGCTAGCGGCATATTACATAATACAGAGGATGAGGTATGTATACTGCTATCTTGCAGAGCTAGCTAGCTGCATATAGCATAATACACAGGATGAGGTGAGTATACTGCTATCTTACTGAGCTAGCTAGTGGCATATAACATAATACAGAGTATGAGGCGTGTATACTGCTTGCTAGCTGCATATAACATAATACACAGGATGAGGTATGTATACTGCTAGCTAGCTGCATATAACATAATACACAGGAGGAGGTATGTATACTGCTATCTTATTGAGCTAGCTAGCTGCATTTAACATAATAGACAGGATGAGGTAAATATATACTGCTATCTTACTGAGCTAGCTAGCAGCATATAACATAATACACAGGATGAGGTATTTATACTGCTATTTTACTGAGCTAGCTAGCTGCACATAACATAATACACAGGATGAGGTATGTATACTGCTACTTTACTGAGTTAGCTAGCTGCATATAACATAATACACAGGATGAGGTATGTATACTGCTACTTTACTGAGTTAGCTAGCTGCATATAACATAATACACAGGATGAGGTATGTATACTGCTATCTAGCTGCACATAACATAATACACAGGATGAGGTATGTATACTGCTATCTAGCTGCACATAACATAATACACAGGATGAGGTATGTATACTGCTATCTAGCTGCATATAACATAATACACAGGATGAGGTATGTATACTGCTATTTTACTGAGCTAGCTAGCTGCACATAACATAATACACAGGATGAGGTATGTATACTGCTATCTAGCTGCATATAACATAATACACAGGATGAGGTATGTATACTGCTATCTAGCTGCATATAACATAATACACAGGCTGAGGTATGTATACTGCTATCTAGCTGCATATAACATAATACAAAGGATGAGTTATGTATACTCCTATCTTGCTGCGCTAGCTAGCTGCAAATAGCATAATATACAAGAAGAGGTGTATATATAATGCTATCTTACTGAGCTAGCTAGCGGCATATAACATAATACAAAGGATGAGGTATGTATACTGCTATCTTGCTGAGCTAGCTAGCTGCATAAAACATAATACACAGGATGAGGTATGTATACTGCTAGCTAGCTGACTATAACATAATACACAGGATGAGGTATGTATATTGCTAGCTAGCTGCATATAACATAATAACATAATACACAGGGTGAGGTATTTATACTTCTAGCTAGCTACCTATAACATAATACACAGGATGAGGTATGTATACTGCTAGCTAGCTGCCTATAACATAATACACAGGATGAGGTATGTATACTGCTAGCTAGCTGCCTATAACATGATACACAGGATGAGGTATGTATACTGCTAGCTAGCTGCCTATAACATAATACACAGGATGAGGCATGTATACTGCTAACTAGCGGCATAAAATATAATACAGAGTATGAGGCGTGTATACTGCTTGCTAGCTGCATATGCCATAATACACAGGATGAGGTATGTATACTGCTAGCTAGCGGCATATAACATAATACACAGGATGAGGTATATATACTGCTAGCTAGCGGCATATAACATAATAGACAGGATGAGGTATGTATACTGCTAGCTAGCTGCCTATAACATGATACACAGGATGAGGTATATATACTGCTAGCTAGCTGCCTATAACATAATAGACAGGATGAGGTATATATACTGCTAGCTAGCGGCATAAAATATAATACAGAGTATGAGGCGTGTATACTGCTTGCTAGCTTCATATGCCATAATACACAGGATGAGGTATGTATACTGCTAGCTAGCTGCCTATAACATAATACACAGGATGAGGTATGTATACTGCTAGCTAGCTGCCTATAACATAATACACAGGATGAGGTATGTATACTGCTAGCTAGCTGCCTATAACATGATACACAGGATGAGGTATGTATACTGCTAGCTAGCTGCCTATAACATAATACACAGGATGAGGCATGTATACTGCTAACTAGCGGCATATAATATAATGCAGAGTATGAGGTGTATATACTGCTTGCTAGCTGCATATACCATAATACACAGGATGAGGTATGTATACTGCTAGCTAGCTGCCTATAACATAATAGACAGGATGAGGTATGTATACTGCTAGCTAGCGGCATATAACATAATACACAGGATGAGGTATATATACTGCTAGCTAGCGGCATATAACATAATACACAGGATGAGGTATGTATACTGCTAGCTAGCTGCATATGCCATAATACACAGGATGAGGTATGTATACTGCTAGCTAGCTGCCTATAACATAATACACAGGATGAGGTATGTATACTGCTAGCTAGCTGCCTATAACATAATACACAGGATGAGGTATGTATACTGCTAGCTAGCTGCCTATAACATAATACACAGGATGAGGTATATATACTGCTAGCTAGCTGTATATAACATAATACACAGGATGAGGTATGTATACTGCTAGCTAGCTGCATATAACATAATACACAGGATGAGGTATATATACTGCTAGCTAGCTGCCTATAACATGATACACAGGATGAGGTATATATACTGCTAGCTAGCGGCATATAACATGATACACAGGATGAGGTATATATACTGCTAGCTAGCTGCCTATAACATAATACACAGGGGCCTAGATTTAGAGTTCGGCGGTAGCCGTCAAAACCAGCGTTAGAGGCTCCTAACGCTGGTTTTGGCCGCCCGCTGGTATTTGGAGTCAGTGATTAAAGGGTCTAACGCTCACTTTTCAGCCGCGACTTTTCCATACCGCAGATCCCCCTACGCCATTTGCGTAGCCTATCTTTTCAATGGGATCTTTCTAACGCTGGTATTTAGAGTCGTTTCTGCAGTGAGCGTTAGAGCTCTAACGACAAGATTCCAGCCGCAGAAAAAAGCAGGAGTTAAGAGCTTTCTGGCTAACGCCGGTTTCTAAAGCTCTTAACTACTGTACCCTAAAGTACACTAACACCCATAAACTACCTATGTACCCCTAAACCGAGGTCCCCCCCACATCGCCGCCACTCGATTAAAATTTTTAACCCCTAATCTGCCGACCGCCACCTACGTTATACTTATGTACCCCTAATCTGCTGCCCCTAACACCGCCGACCCCTATATTATATTTATTAACCCCTAACTTGCCCCCCACAACGTCGCCGCAAGCTACTTAAAATAATTAACCCCTAATCTTCCGACCGCAAATCGCCGCCACCTACGTTATCCCTATGTACCTCTAATCTGCTGCCCCTAACATCGCCGACCCCTATGTTATATTTATTAACCCCTAATCTGCCCCCCACAACGTCGCCGACACCTACCTACACTTATTAACCCCTAATCTGCCGAGCGGACCGCACCGCTACTATAATAAATGTATTAACCCCTAATCCGCCTCACTAACCCTATCATAAATAGTATTAACCCCTAATCTGCCCTCCCTAACATCGCCGACACCTACCTTCAATTATTAACCCCTAATCTGCCGACCGGAGCTCACCGCTATTCTAATAAATGTATTAACCCCTAAAGCTAAGTCTAACCCTAACACTAACACCCCCCTAAGTTAAATATAATTTTTATCTAACGAAATAAATTAACTCTTATTAAATAAATGATTCCTATTTAAAGCTAAATACTTACCTGTAAAATACATCCTAATATAGCTAAAATATAAATTATAATTATATTATAGCTATTTTAGGATTAATATTTATTTTACAGGTAACTTTGTAATTATTTTAACCAGGTACAATAGCTATTAAATAGTTAAGAACTATTTAATAGTTACCTAGTTAAAATAATAACAAAATTACCTGTAAAATAAGTCCTAACCTAAGATATAATTAAACCTAACACTACCCTATCAATAAAATAATTAAATAAACTACCTACAATTACCTACAATTAACCTAACACTACACTATCAATAAATTAATTAAACACAATTCCTACAAATAAATACAATTAAATAAACTAGCTAAAGTACAAAAAATAAAAAAGATCTAAGTTACAGAAAATAAAAAAATATTTACAAACATAATAAAAATATTACAACAATTTTAAACTAATTACACCTACTCTAAGCCCCCTAATAAAATAACAAAGACCCCCAAAATAAAAAATTCCCTACCCTATTCTAAAATACAAAAATTACAAGCTCTTTTACCTTACCAGCCCTGAACAGGGCCCTTTGCGGGGCATGCCCCAAGAATTTCAGCTCTTTTGCCTGTAAAAAAAAACATACAATACCCCCCCCCCAACATTACAACCCACCACCCACATACCCCTAATCTAACCCAAACCCCCTTAAATAAACCTAACACTAATCCCCTGAAGATCTTCCTACCTTGTCTTCACCATCCAGGTATCACCGATCCGTCCTGGCTCCAAGATCTTCATCCAACCCAAGCGGGGGTTGGCGATCCATAATCCGGTGCTCCAAAGTCTTCCTCCTATCCGGCAAGAAGAGGACATCCGGACCGGCAAACATCTTCTCCAAGCGGCATCTTCTATGTTCTTCCATCCGATGACGACCGGCTCCATCTTGAAGACCTCCAGCGCGGATCCATCCTCTTCTTCCGACGACTAGACGACGAATGACGGTTCCTTTAATGGACGTCATCCAAGATGGCGTCCCTCGAATTCCGATTGACTGATAGGATTCTATCAGCCAATCGGAATTAAGGTAGGAATTTTCTGATTGGCTGATGGAATCAGCCAATCAGAATCAAGTTCAATCCGATTGGCTGATCCAATCAGCCAATCAGATTGAGCTCGCATTCTATTGGCTGTTCCGATCAGCCAATCTGAATTCGAGGGACGCCATCTTGGATGACGTCCCTTAAAGGAACCGTCATTCGTCTAGTCGTCGGAAGAAGAGGATGGATCCGCGCTGGAGGTCTTCAAGATGGAGCCGGTCGTCATCGGATGGAAGAACATAGAAGATGCCGCTTGGAGAAGATGTTTGCCGGTCCGGATGTCCTCTTCTTGCCGGATAGGAGGAAGACTTTGGAGCACCGGATTATGGATCGCCAACCCCCGCTTGGGTTGGATGAAGATCTTGGAGCCAGGACGGATCGGTGATACCGGATGGTGAAGACAAGGTAGGAAGATCTTCAGGGGATTAGTGTTAGGTTTATTTAAGGGGGTTTGGGTTAGATTAGGGGTATGTGGGTGGTGGGTTGTAATGTTGGGGGGGGGTTTTGTATGTTTTTTTTACAGGCAAAAGAGCTGAAATTCTTGGGGCATGCCCCGCAAAGGGCCCTGTTCAGGGCTGGTAAGGTAAAAGAGCTTGTAATTTTTGTATTTTAGAATAGGGTAGGGAATTTTTTATTTTGGGGGTCTTTGTTATTTTATTAGGGGGCTTAGAGTAGGTGTAATTAGTTTAAAATTGTTGTAATATTTTTCTTATGTTTGTAAATATTTTTTTATTTTCTGTAACTTAGTTCTTTTTTATTTTTTGTACTTTAGATAGTTTATTTAATTGTATTTATTTGTAGCAATTGTGTTTAATTAATTTATTGATAGTGTAGTGTTAGGTTAATTGTAGGTAATTGTAGGTAGTTTATTTAATTATTTTATTGATAGGGTAGTGTTAGGTTTAATTATATCTTAGGTTAGGATTTATTTTACAGGTAAATTTGTAATTATTTTAACTAGGTAACTATTAAATAGTTCTTAACTATTTAATAGCTATTGTACCTGGTTAAAATAATTACAAAGTTGCCTGTAAAATAAATATTAATCCTAAAATAGCTATAATATAAATGTAATTTATATTGTAGCTATATTAGGATTTATTTTACAGGTAAGTATTTAGCTTTAAATAGGAATCATTTATTTAATAAGAGTTAATTTATTTCGTTAGATAAAAATTATATTTAACTTAGGGGGGTGTTAGTGTTAGGGTTAGACTTAGCTTTAGGGGTTAATACATTTATTAGAATAGCGGTGAGCTCCGGTCGGAAGATTAGGGGTTAATAATTGAAGTTAGGTGTCGGCGATGTTAGGGAGGGCAGATTAGGGGTTAATACTATTTATGATAGGGTTAGTGAGGCGGATTAGGGGTTAATACATTTATTATAGTAGCGCTCAGGTCCGCTCGGCAGATTAGGGGTTAATAAGTGTAGGTAGGTGTCGGCGACGTTGTGGGGGGCAGATTAGGGGTTAATAAATATAACATAGGGGTCGGCGATGTTAGGGCAGCAGATTAGGGGTACATAGGGATAACGTAGGTGGCGGCGGTTTACGGAGCGGCAGATTAGGGGTTAAAAGTGTAATGCAGGGGTCAGCGATAGCGGGGGGCGGCAGATTAGGGGTTAATAAGTGTAAGGTTAGGGGTGTTTAGACTCGGGGTACATGTTAGAGTGTTAGGTGCAGACGTAGGAAGTGTTTCCCCATAGGAAACAATGGGGCTGCGTTAGGAGCTGAACGCTGCTTTTTTGCAGGTGTTAGGTTTTTTTTCAGCTCAAACAGCCCCATTGTTTCCTATGGGAGAATCGTGCACGAGCACGTTTTTGATGCCGGCCGCGTCCGTAAGCAACTCTGGTATCGAGAGTTGCATTTGCGGTAAAAATGCCCTACGCTCCTTTTTTGGAGCCTAACGCAGCATTTGTTTTAACTCTCGATACCAGAGTTAAATTTATGGTGCGGCCAGAAAAAAGCCCGCGGAGCGTTAACAGCCCTTTTACCGCCGAACTCTAAATCTAGGCCAGGATGAGGTGTATATACTGCTTGCTAGCGGCATATAATATAATACAGAGTATGAGGCGTGTATACTGCTTGCTAGCTGCATATAACATAATACACAGGATGAGGTATGTATACTGCTAGCTAGCTGCATATAACATAATACACAGGATGAGGTATGTATACTGCTTGCTAGCTGCATATAACATAATACACAGGATGAGGTATGTATACTGCTAGCTAGCTGCCTATAACATAATACACAGGATGAGGTATATATACTGCTAGCTAGCGGCATATAACATAATACACAGGATGAGGTATGTATACTGCTAGCTAGCTGCATATAACATAATACACAGGATGAGGTATGTATACTGCTAGCTAGCGGCATATAATATAATACAGAGTATGAGGCGTGTATACTGCTTGCTAGCTGCATATAACATAATACACAGGATGAGGTATGTATACTGCTAGCTAGCTGCATATAACATAATACACAGGATGAGGTATATATACTGCTAGCTAGCAGCATATAATATAATACAGAGTATGAGGCGTGTATACTGCTTGCTAGCTGCATATAACATAATACACAGGATGAGGTATGTATACTGCTAGCTAGCTGCATATAACATAATACACAGGATGAGGTATATATACTGCTAGCTAGCGGCATAAAATATAATACAGAGTATGAGGCGTGTATACTGCTTGCTAGCTGCATATAACATAATACACAGGACGGATGAATCTTTTCGTCAAGCAGAACCTGTTCCTCAATAAAAGATTTATGGTCTCTCATAAGATCAGTAGTGGAAGTTGATGTACTATGATAATGCAGCGTTTTATGTCTCTGCACTTGACTTGCTTTGTGTTATTACCTCCTATTGCCAGAGCTGGGTACTTTGTGCCAGTCTAGTAATGTTTATGAAGTTCCTGAATGCGCAGTACACACAGATTTCAGGGTGTATTTCCCATTCCTTTTCATTGTCTGTATTTATCCTGCTTGTTAATACGTAGCATGCGCTATACTACATACAGATGTTATTACACTCACACTATACTACATACAGATGTTATTACACTCACACTATACTACATACAGATGTTATTACACACACACTATACTATATACAGATGTTATTACACACACACACTATACTACATACAGATGTTATTACACACACACTAAACTACATACAGATGTTATTACACACACACACTATACTATATACAGATGTTATTACACACACACACTATACTACATACAGATGTTATTACACTCACACTAAACTACATACAGATGTTATTACACTCACACTATACTACATACAGATGTTATTACACTCACACTAAACTACATACAGATGTTATTACACTCACACTAAACTACATACAGATGTTATTACACTCACACTAAACTACATACAGATGTTATTACACTCACACTATACTACATACAGATGTTATTACACTCACACTATACTACATACAGATGCTATTACACTCACACTATACTACATACAGATGTTATTACACACACACTATACTACATACAGATGTTATTACACACACACTATACTACATACAGATGTTATTACACACACACACTATACTACATACAGATGTTATTACACACACACTATACTACATACAGATGTTATTACACTCACACTATACTACATACAAATGTTATTACACTCACACTATACTACATACAGATGTTATTACACACACACTATACTACATACAGATGTTATTACACTCACACTATACTACATACAAATGTTATTACACTCACGTTATACTACATACAGATGTTATTACACTCACACTAAACTACATACAGATGTTATTACACTCACACTAAACTACATACAGATGTTATTACACTCACACTAAACTACATACAGATGTTATTACACTCACACTAAACTACATACAGATGTTATTACACTCACACTAAACTACATACAGATGCTATTACACTCACACTATACTACATACAGATGTTATTACACTCACACTAAACTACATACAGATGTTATTACACTCAAACTAAACTACATACAGATGTTATTACACTCACACTATACTACATACAGATGTTATTACACTCACACTAAACTACATACAGATGCTATTACACTCACACTATACTACATACAGATGTTATTACACTCACACTAAACTACATACAGATGCTATTACACTCACACTATACTACATACAGATGTTATTACACACACACTATACTACGTACAGATGTTATTACACTCACACTATACTACATACAGATGTTATTACACACACACTATACTACATACAGATGTTATTACACACACTCTATACTACATACAGATGTTATTACACTCACACTATACTACATACAGATGTTATTACACTCACACTATACTACATACAGATGTTATTACACACACACTATGCTACATACAGATGTTATTATACTCACACTATACTACATACAGATGTTATTACACTCACACTATACTACATACAGATGTTATTACACTCACACTATGCTACATACAGATGTTATTACACTCACACTATGCTACATACAGATGTTATTACACTCACACTATGCTACATACAGATGTTATTACACTCACACTATACTACATACAGATGTTATTACACTCACACTATGCTACATACAGATGTTATTATACTCACACTATAATACATACAGATGTTATTACACTCACACTATACTACATACAGATGTTATTACACACACACTAAACTACATACAGATGTTATTACACTCACACTATACTACATACAGATGTTATTATACTCACACTATACTACATACAACTGTTATTACACTCACACTATACTACATACAGATGTTATTACACACACACTATGCTATATACAGATGTTATTACACTCACACTGAACTACATACAGATGTTATTACACTCACACTAAACTACATACAGATGCTATTACACTCACACTAAACTACATACAGATGTTATTACACTCACACTATACTACATACAGATGTTATTACACTCACACTATACTACATACAGATGTTATTACACTCACTCTATACTACATACAGATGTTATTACACTCACACTATACTACATACAGATGTTATTACACTCACACTAAACTACGTACAGATGTTATTACACACACACTATACTACATACAGATGTTATTACACTCACACTATACTACATACAGATGTTATTACACACACACTATACTACATACAGATGTTATTACACACACACTATACTACATACATATGTTATTACACACACACTATACTACATACAGATGTTATTACACACACACTATACTACATACAGATGTTATTACACACACACTATACTACATACAGATGTTATTACACACACACTATACTACATACAAATGTTATTACACACACTATACTACATACAGATGTTATTACACACACACTATACTACATACAGATGTTATTACACACACACTATACTACATACAGATGTTATTACACACACACTATACTACATACAGATGTTATTACACACACACTATACTACATACAGATGTTATTACACACACACTATACTACATACAGATGTTATTACACACACACTATACTACATACAGATGTTATTACACACACACTATACTACATACAGATGTTATTACACACACACTATACTACATACAGATGTTATTACACTCACACTATACTACATACAGATGTTATTAAACACACACTATACTACATACAAATGTTATTACACACACACTATACTACATACAGATGTTATTACACTCACTCTATACTACATACAGACGTTATTACACACACACTATACTACATACAGATGTTATTACACTCACAATATACTACATACAGATGTTATTACACTAACGTTATACTACATACAGATGTTATTACACTCACACTATACTACATACAGATGTTATTACACTCACACTATACTACATACAGATGTTATTACACTCACTATACTACATACTGATGTCATTACACTCACACTATACTACATACAGATGTTATTACACACACACTATACTACATACAGATGTCATTACACTCACACTATACTACATACAGATGTTATTACACACACACTATACTACATACAGATGTTATTACACACACACTATACTACATACAGATGTTATTACACACACACTATACTACATACAGATGTTATTACACACACACTATACTACATACAGATGTTATTACACACACACTATACTACATACAGATGTTATTACACACACACTATACTACATACAGATGTTATTACACACACACTATACTACATACAGATGTTATTACACACACACTATACTACATACAGATGTTATTACACACACACTATACTATATACAGATGTTATTACACACACACTATACTACATACAGATGTTATTACACACACACTATACTATATACAGATGTTATTACACACACACTATTCTACATACAGATGTTATTACACACACACTATACTACATACAGATGTTATTACACACACACTATACTACATACAGATGTTATTACACACACACTATACTACATACAGATGTTATTACACACACACTATACTACATACAGATGTTATTACACACACACTATACTACATACAGATGTTATTACACACACACTATACTATATACAGATGTTATTACACACACACTATACTACATACAGATGTTATTACACACACACTATACTACTATACAGATGTTATTACACACACACTATACTACATACAGATGTTATTACACACACACTATACTATATACAGATGTTATTACACACACACTATACTACATACAGATGTTATTACACACACTCTATACTACATACAGATGTTATTACACACACACTATACTACATACAGATGCTATTACACACACTATACTATATACAGATGTTATTACACTCACACTAAACTACATACAGATGTTATTACACTCACACTAAACTACATACAGATGTTATTACACATACACTATACTACATACAGATGTTATTACACACACACTATACTATATACAGATGTTATTACACTCACACTAAACTACATACAGATGTTATTACATTCACACTATACTACATACAGATGTTATTACACTCACACTATACTACATACAGATGTTATTACACTCACACTAAACTACATACAGATGTTATTACACTCACACTATACTACATACAGTTGTTATTACACTCACACTAAACTACATACAGATGTTATTACACTCACACTAAACTACATACAGATGTTATTACACTCACACTATACTATATACAGATGTTATTACACACACACTATACTACATACAGATGTTATTACACTAACACTATACTACATACATATGTTTTTACACACACACTATGCTACATACAGATGTTATTACACTAACACTATACTACATACATATGTTATTACACACACACTATACTACATACAGATGTTATTACACTAACACTATACTACATACAGATGTTATTACACACACACTATGCTACATACAGATGTTATTACACACACACTATACTACATACATATGTTATTACACACACACTATACTACATACAGATGTTATTACACACACACTATACTACATACAGATGTTATTACACTAACACTATACTACATACAGATGTTATTACACTCACACTATACTACATACAGATGTTATTACACTCACAATATACTACATACAGATGTTATTACACACACACTATACTACATACAGATGTTATTACACACACACTATGCTACATACAGATGTTATTACACTAACACTATACTACATACAGATGTTATTACACTCACACTATACTACATACAGATGTTATTACACTCACACTATACTACATACAGATGTTATTACACACACACTATACTATATACAGATGTTATTACACTCACACTATACTACATACAGATGTTATTACACACACACACTATACTATATACAGATGTTATTACACTCACACTATACTACATACAGATGTTATTACACACACACTATACTACATACAGATGTTATTACACACACACTATACTACATACAGATGTTATTACACTCACACTAAACTACATACATATGTTATTACACTCACACTATACTACATACAGATGTTATTACACACACACTATACTATATACAGATGTTATTACACTCACACTATACTACATACAGATGTTATTGCACTCACACTATACTACATACAGATATTATTACACACACACTATACTATATACAGATGTTATTACACTCACACTATACTACATACAGATGTTATTACACTCACACTATACTACATACAGATGTTATTACACTCACACTATACTACATACAGATGTTATTACACTCACACTATACTACATACAGATGTTATTACACTCACACTATACTACATACAGATGTTATTACACACACACTATACTACGTACAGATGTTATTACACTCACACTATACTACATACAGATGTTATTACACACACACTATGCTACATACAGATGTTATTACACTAACACTATACGACATACAGATGTTATTACACTCACACTATACTACATACAGATGTTATTACACTCACACTATACTACATACAGATGTTATTACACACACACTATCCTATATACAGATGTTATTACACACACACTATACTACATACAGATGTTATTACACACACTATACTACATACAGATGTTATTACACACACTATACTACATACAGATGTTATTACACACACACTATATTACATACAGATGTTATTACACACACACTATACTACATACAGATGTTATTACACACACTATACTACATACAGATGTTATTACACACACACTATACTACATACAGATGTTATTACACTCACACTATATTACATACAGATGTTATTACACTCACACTATACTACATACAGATGTTATTACACTCACACTATACTACATACAGATGTTATTACACACACACTATACTACATACAGATGTTATTACACACACTATACTACATACAGATGTTATTACACTCACACTATACTACATACAGATGTTATTACACTCACACTATACTACATACAGATGTTATTACACACACTATACTACATACAGATGTTATTACACACACACTATACTACATACAGATGTTATTACACTCACACTAAACTACATACAGATGTTATTACACTCACACTATACTACATACAGATGTTATTACACTCACACTATACTACATACAGATGTTATTACACTCACACTATACTACATACAGATGTTATTACACTCACACTATATTACATACAGATGTTATTACACTCACACTATATTACATACAGATGTTATTACACTCACACTAAACTACATACAGATGTTATTACACTCACACTATACTACATACAGATGTTATTACACATACACTATACTACATACAGATGTTATTACACTCACACTAAACTACATACAGATGCTATTACACTCACACTATACTACATACAGATGTTATTACACACACACTATACTATATACAGATGTTATTACACTCACACTAAACTACATACAGATGTTATTACACTCACACTATACTACATACAGATGTTATTACACACACACTATACTATATACAGATGTTATTACACACACACACTATACTATATACAGATGTTATTACACTCACACTATACTACATACAGATGTTATTACACTCACACTAAACTACATACAGATGCTATTACACTCACACTATACTACATACGGATGTTATTACACACACACTATACTATATACAGATGTTATTACACTCACACTAAACTACATACAGATGCTATTACACTCACACTATACTACATACAGATGTTATTACACACACACTATACTACATACAGATGTTATTACACACACACTATACTACATACAGATGTTATTACACTCACACTATACTACATACAGATGTTATTACACTCACACTATATTACATACAGATGTTATTACACTCACACTATATTACATACAGATGTTATTACACTCACACTAAACTACATACAGATGTTATTACACTCACACTATACTACATACAGATGTTATTACACACACACTATACTATATACAGATGTTATTACACTCACACTAAACTACATACAGATGCTATTACACTCACACTATACTACATACAGATGTTATTACACACACACTATACTACATACAGATGTTATTACACACACACTATGCTACATACAGATGTTATTACACTCACACTAAACTACATACCGATGCTATTACACTCACACTAAACTACATACAAATGCTATTACACTCACACTATACTACATAGAGATGTTATTACACTCACACTAAACTACATACAGATGTTATTACACACACACTATGCTACATACAGATGTTATTACACTCACACTAAACTACATACAGATGTTATTACACACACACACTATACTACATACAGATGTTATTACACACACACTATGCTACATACAGATGTTATTACACTCACACTAAACTACATACAGATGCTATTACACTCACACTAAACTACATACAAATGCTATTACACTCACACTATACTACATAGAGATGTTATTACACTCACACTAAACTACATACAGATGCTATTACACTCACACTATACTACATAGAGATGTTATTACACTCACACTAAACTACATACAAATGCTATTACACTCACACTATACTACATAGAGATGTTATTACACTCACACTATACTACATACTGATGTTATTACACACACACTACT
>NC_069504.1:23077078-23194957 GCF_027579735.1 Bombina bombina
TCTGCCCCGAAAAGGGGTCAGACCGTGTCTGCCAGAGTGTTCCACAGAAAGGGAGCAATGTTACAGAAGCATTAGTTATTCTGTTGTAAGAGCTTATTTCCCAGCAGCAATGCCTGAACCAGCAAGCCAGCGCCTAAGAAGGGCTCCAAGAAAACTGTAACAAGTTTCATTTCATAAAGAGTTAACTCTTTTTTTTCAGCTTTTAGAAACTATTGTCTAATCACCTCTGGAGCCAGACTGCTAATTGATAAGATGAACTTGTAAACTTGTTATCTTAAGTACTGTAATCCTATTGTGGCCTGTCAAAGGACAGTGCTCTCTATCTAAATGTGTGATGGGGGATTTTGTGCTTCCCCCCCTCTCCCCCTGGGAGTGCCCTGTGTGCATGTAACCTTAATAAAAAGCAGGCTGGGCATCCCAGTCCTGAGTTCTTGTTTGACCCTCAATCGCAGCGTTGACTCGTTTTTGTGGGCAGAAGGGTATCCTAGCTGTACTGCAGCTAAGGGAGATTATTCTATATTTGCGAGACTCATATAGAATACTATGGAAAGCAGCTTCTCCCCTCTTTAGCAATAGGGATCCAGGCTACTAAGTGGTCCATCTCTCAGCGAGACTAAGGGTAACCGTAACAGTTATTATACTCACTATACTACATACTGATGTTATTACACTCACACTATACTACATACAGATGTTATTACACTCACACTATACTACATACAGATGTTATTACACTCACTCTATACCACATACAGATGTTATTAAATTCACACTATACTATATACAGATGTTATTACACTCACACTATACTACATACAGATGTTATTACACTCACACTATACTACATGCAAATGTTATTACACTCACACTATACTACATACAAATGTTATTACACTCACACTATACTACATACAGATGTTATTACACTCACACTATACTACATACAGATGTTATTACACTCACATTATACTACATACAGATGTTATTACACTCACACAATACTACATACCGATGTTATTATAGTCACACTATATTACATACTGATGTTATTACACTCACGCTATACTACATACAGATGTTATTAAACTCACACTATACTACATACAGATGTGATTACACTCACTCTATACTACATAAAGATGTGATTACACTCACACTATACTACATACAGATGTTATTACACTCACAATATACTACATACAGATGTTAATACACTTACATTATACTAAATACAGATGTTATTACACTCACGTTATAATACATACAGATGTGATTACACTCACACTATACTACATACAGATGTGATTACACTCACTCTATATTACATACAGATGTTATTACACTCACATTATACTACATACAGATGTTATTACACTCACTCTATACTACATACAAATGATATTACACTCACGTTATACTACATACAGATGTTATTACACTCACATTATACTACATACAGATGTTATTACACTCTCACTATACTACATACAGATGTTATTACACTCACACTATACTACAAACAGATGCTATTACACTCACTCTATACTACATACAGATGTTATTACACTCACGTTATACTACATACACATGTTATTACACTCACACTATACTACATACAGATGTTATTACACTCACACTATACTACATACAGATTTTATTACACTCACTCTATACCACATACAGATGTTATTAAATTCACACTATACTACATACAGATGTTATTACACTCACACTATACTACATACAGATGTTATTACACTCACACTATACTACATGCATATGTTATTATACTCACTATACTACATACTGATGTTATTACACTCACACTATACTACATACAGATGTTATTACACTCACACTATACTACATACAGATGTTATTACACTCACTCTATACCACATACATATGTTATTAAATTCACACTATACTATATACAGATGTTATTACACTCACACTATACTACATACAGATGTTATTACACTCACACTATACTACATGCAAATGTTATTACACTCACACTATACTACATACAAATGTTATTACACTCACACTATACTACATACAGATGTTATTACACTCACACTATACTACATACAGATGTTATTACACTCACATTATACTACATACAGATGTTATTACACTCACACAATACTACATACCGATGTTATTATAGTCACACTATATTACATACTGATGTTATTACACTCACGCTATACTACATACAGATGTTATTAAACTCACACTATACTACATACAGATGTGATTACACTCACTCTATACTACATAAAGATGTGATTACACTCACACTATACTACATACAGATGTTATTACACTCACAATATACTACATACAGATGTTAATACACTTACATTATACTACATACAGATGTTATTACACTCACGTTATAATACATACAGATGTGATTACACTCACACTATACTACATACAGATGTGATTACACTCACTCTATATTACATACAGATGTTATTACACTCACATTATACTACATACAGATGTTATTACACTCACTCTATACTACATACAAATGATATTACACTCACGTTATACTACATACAGATGTTATTACACTCACATTATACTACATACAGATGTTATTACACTCTCACTATACTACATACAGATGTTATTACACTCACACTATACTACAAACAGATGCTATTACACTCACTCTATACTACATACAGATGTTATTACACTCACGTTATACTACATACACATGTTATTACACTCACACTATACTACATACAGATGTTATTACACTCACACTATACTACATACAGATTTTATTACACTCACTCTATACCACATACAGATGTTATTAAATTCACACTATACTACATACAGATGTTATTACACTCACACTATACTACATACAGATGTTATTACACCCACACTATACTACATACAGATGTTATTACACTCACACTATACTACATGCAAATGTTATTACACTCACACTATACTACATACAAATGTTATTACACTCACACTATACTACATACAGATGTTATTACACTCACACTATACTACATACTGATGTTATTACACTCACTATACTACATACAGATGTTATTACACTCACTCTATACTACATACAGATGTTATTACACTCACGTTATACTACATACAGATGTTATTACACTCACACTATACTACATACAGATGTTATTACACTCACACTATACTACATACAGATGTTATTGCACTCTCACTATACTACATACAGATGTTATTACACTCACACTATACTACATACAGATGTTATTACACTCACTCTATACTACATACATATGTTATTACACTCATGTTATACTACATACAGATGTTATTACACCCACACTATACTACATGCAGATGTTATTACACATACACTATACTACATACAGATGTTATTACAAACACTATACTACATACAGATGTTATTACACTCACACTATACTACATACATATGTTATTATACTCACTATACTACATACTGATGTTATTACACTCACACTATACTACATACAGATGTTATTACACTCACACTATACTACAAACAGATGTTATTACACTCACACTATACTACATACAGATGTTATTACACTCACACTATACTACATACATATGTTATTATACTCACTATACTACATACTGATGTTATTACACTCACACTATACTACATACAGATGTTATTACACTCACACTATACTACATACAGATGTTATTACACTCACTCTATACCACATACAGATGTTATTAAATTCACACTATACTACATACAGATGTTATTACACTCACACTATACTACATACAGATGTTATTACACCCACACTATACTACATACAGATGTTATTACACTCACACTATACTACATGCAAATGTTATTACACTCACACTATACTACATACAAATGTTATTACACTCACACTATACTACATACAGATGTTATTACACTCACACTATACTACATACTGATGTTATTACACTCACTATACTACATACAGATGTTATTACACTCACACTATACTACATACAGATGTTATTACACTCACACTTTACTACATACAGATGTTATTACACTCACACTATACAACATACAGATGTTATTACACTCACACTAAACTACATACAGATGTTATTACACTCACACTATACTACATACAGATGTTATTACACTCACTCTATACCACATACAGATGTTATTTAATTCACACTATACTACATACAGATGTTATTACACTCACACTATACTACATACAGATGTTATTACACCCACACTATACTACATACAGATGTTATTACACTCACACTATACTACATGCAAATGTTATTACACTCACACTATACTACATACAAATGTTATTACACTCACACTATACTACATACAGATGTTATTACACTCACACTATACTACATACTGATGTTATTACACTCACTATACTACATACAGATGTTATTACACTCACACTATACTACATACAGATGTTATTACACTCACACTTTACTACATACAGATGTTATTACACTCACACTATACAACATACAGATGTTATTACACTCACACTAAACTACATACAGATGTTATTACCACACACTATACTACATACTGATTTTATTACACTCACACTATACTACATACAGATGTTATTACACTCACGCTATGCTACATACAGGAGTTATTACACACACAGTATACTACATTCAGATGTTATTACACTCACGCTATACTACATACATATGTTATTACACACACATTATACTACATACAGGTGTTATTACACACACACCATACTACATACAGATGTTATTACACTCACACTATACTACATACAGATGTTATTACACACACATTATACTACATACAGATGTTATTACACTCACACAATACTACATACAGATGTTATTACACACACTATAGTACATACAGAAGTTATTACACACACTATACTACATACAGATGTTATTACACTCACACAATACTACATACAGATGTTATTACACTCACACTATACTACATACAGATGTTATTATAGTCACACTATACTACATACAAATGTTATTACACTCACGCTATATTACATACAGATGCTATTACAACCACACTATACTACATGCAGATGTTATTACACATACACTATACTACATACAGATGTTATTACAAACACTATACTACATACAGATGTTATTACACTCACACTATACTACATACATATGTTATTATACTCACTATACTACATACTGATGTTATTACACTCACACTATACTACATACAGATGTTATTACACTCACACTATACTACAAACAGATGTTATTACACTCACACTATACTACATACAGATGTTATTACACTGACACTATACTACATACATATGTTATTATACTCACTATACTACATACTGATGTTATTACACTCACACTATACTACATACAGATGTTATTACACTCACACTATACTACATACAGATTTTATTACACTCACTCTATACCACATACAGATGTTATTAAATTCACACTATACTACATACAGATGTTATTACACTCACACTATACTACATGCAAATGTTATTACACTCACACTATACTACATACAAATGTTATTACACTCACATTATACTACATACAGATGTTATTACACTCACACTATACTACATACTGATGTTATTACACTCACTATACTACATACAGATGTTATTGCACTCACACTATACTACATACATATGTTATTACACTCACACTATACTACATACAGATGTTATTACACACACACTATACTACATACAGATGTTATTGCACACACACTATACTACATACATGTTATTACACTCACACTATACTACATACAGATGTTATTACACTCACACTATACTACATACAGATGTTATTACACTCACATTTTACTACATACAGATGTTATTACACTCACACTATACAACATACAGATGTTATTACACTCACACTAAACTACATACAGATGTTATTACCACACACTATACTACATACTGATTTTATTACACTCACACTATACTACATACAGATGTTATTACACTCACGCTATGCTACATACAGGAGTTATTACACACACAGTATACTACATTCAGATGTTATTACACTCACGCTATACTACATACATATGTTATTACACACACATTATACTACATATAGATGTTATTACACACACACCATACTACATACAGATGTTATTACACTCACACTATACTACATACAGATGTTATTACACACACATTATACTACATACAGATGTTATTACACTCACACAATACTACATACAGATGTTATTACACACACTATAGTACATACAGAAGTTATTACACACACTATACTACATACAGATGTTATTACACTCACACAATACTACATACAGATGTTATTACACTCACACAATACTACATACAGATGTTATTACACTCACACTATACTACATACAGATGTTATTATAGTCACACTATACTACATACAAATGTTATTACACTCACGCTATATTACATACAGATGCTATTACACTCACACTATACTACATACGGATGTTATTACACTCACACTATACTACACACAAATGTTATTACACTCACGCTATACTACATACAGATGTTATTACACTCACATAATACTACATACAGATGTTATTACACTCACACTATACTACATACAGATGTTATTATAGTCACACTATACTACATGCAAATTTTATTACACTCTCGCTATACTACATACAAATGTTATTGCACTCACACTATACTACATACAAATGTTATTACACTCACACTATACTACAGGCAAATGTTATTACACTCACACTATACTAAATACAGATGTTATTACACTCACACTATACTACATACAAATGTTATTACACTCACACTATACTACATACAGATGTTATTACATTCACACTATACTACATACAGATGTTATTACACTCACACTATACTACATACAAATGTTATTACACTCACACTATACTACATACATATGTTATTACACTCACTATACTACATACTGATGTCATTACACTCACACTATACTACATACAGATGTTATTACACTCACACTATACTACATACAGATGTTATTACACTCACTCTATACCACATACAGATGTTATTACATTCACACTATACTACATACAGATGTTATTACACTCACACTATACTACATACAGATGTTATTACACTCACACTATACTACATACAGATGTTATTACACTCACACTATACTACATGCATATGTTATTATACTCACTATACTACATACTGATGTTATTACACTCACACTATACTACATACAGATGTTATTACACTCTCACTATACTACATACAGATGTTATTACACTCACACTATACTATATACAACTGTTATTACACTCACACAATACTACATACAAATGTTATTACACTCACACTATACTACATACAGATGTTATTACACTCACACTATACTACATACAGATGTTATTACACTCACACTATACTACATACAAATGTTATTACACACACACTATACTACATACAGATGTTATTACACTCACTCTATACTACATACAGATGTTATTACACTCACTCTATACTACATACAGATGTTATTACACTAACACTATACTACATACAGATGTTATTACACTCACACTATACTACATACAGATGTTATTACACACACACTATACTACATACATATGTTATTACACACACACTATACTACATACAGATGTTATTACACTCACACTATACTACATACAGATGTTATTACACTCACACTATACTACATACAAATGTTATTACACTCACACTATACTACATACAGATGTTATTACACACACACTATACTACATACAAATGTTATTACACTCACACTATACTACATACAAATGTTATTACACACACACTATACTACATACAGATGTTATTACACACACACTATACTACATACAGATGCTATTACACTCACACTATACTACATACAGATGTTATTACACTCACACTATACTACATACAGATGTTATTACACACACACTATACTACATACAGATGTTATTACACACACACTATACTACATACAGATGTTATTACACATACACTATACTACATACAGATGCTATTACACTCACACTATACTACATACAGATGTTATTACACTCACACTATACTACATACAGATGCTATTACACTCACACTATACTACATACATATTTTATTACACTCACACTATACTACATACAGATGTTATTAAACTCACACTATACTACATACAGATGTTATTACACACACACTATACTATATACAACTGTTATTACACTCACACTATACTACATACAGATGTTATTACACTCACGTTATACTACATACAGATGTTATTACACTCACACTATACTACATACAGATGTTATTACACTCACCTTATACTACATACAGATGTTATTACACTCACACTATACTACATACAGATGTTATTACACTCACGTTATACTACATACGGATGTTATTACACACACACTATACTACATACAGATGTTATTACACTCACACTATACTACATACAAATGTTATTACACACACTATACTACATACAGATGTTATTACACTCACTCTATACTACATACAGATGTTATTACACTCACTCTATACTACATACAGATGTTATTACACTAACACTATACTACATACAGATGTTATTACACACACACTATACTACATACAGATGTTATTACACACACACTATACTACATACATTTGTTATTACACACACACTATACTACATACAGATGTTATTACACTCACACTATACTACATACAGATGTTATTACACTCACACTATACTACATACAGATGTTATTACACTCACACTATACTACATACAGATGTTATTACACTCACACTATACTACATACAGATGTTATTACACACACACTATACTACATACAGATGTTATTACACTCACACTATACTACATACAGATGTTATTACACACACACTATACTACATACAGATGTTATTACACTCACACTATACTACATACAACTGTTATTACACTCACACTATACTACATACAGATGTTATTACACTCACACTATTCTACATACAGATGTTAACTCACCCTAGATGATCACTTAAGAAATGAAAAATAACTTTATCTGTCCATAATTAGAAAACAACAATGGATATAAAATAAACACTCCCAAGACACTTTTAATTGGTTTGTTACCGAATAGCAAAACCATGCAAATGTGCAAACAAAATTATAGTTTTCTTTTATACGCAGTGATTCGTTTCTGATGCATATCTATCTATTTATCTATCTATATATCTAT
This sequence comes from Bombina bombina, assembly GCF_027579735.1. NCBI lineage: Eukaryota > Metazoa > Chordata > Amphibia > Anura > Bombinatoridae > Bombina > Bombina bombina. The sequence continues at coordinate 23,086,404 of NC_069504.1, forward strand.
CTATCATGACTGGTGTGTGCATGAAATATACCTAAAGGCTTCTATGGCATCCCCTCTTTCTTTTCTCCCCACTTTATACATATTACGTTGATGCCGTTTCTCCTTTTAGGCTTATTGTTTAGACCATGAAGTGGTTTAGTAGCCTCTACTGTGCAGTGTTTAGTTTATTTATATTCTTCTTTTCTTTATATCCTTCTGGAGCTCACCTGAGAGCTATAGAAATTGTAAGAGTTCAAAAAACATAGACACCGAGTTCCACAATGATATGAGAGACGGTGTCAGGGGTTATTGATCTTATTACCACTGGGTCTCTGCTTGTTGCTGCACACTCACACTATACTATATACAACTGTTATTACACTCACACAATACTACATACAAATGTTATTACACTCACACTATACTACATACAGATGTTATTACACTCACACTATACTACATACAGATGTTATTACACTCACACTATACTACATACAAATGTTATTACACACACACTATACTACATACAGATGTTATTACACTCACTCTATACTACATACAGATGTTATTACACTCACTCTATACTACATACAGATGTTATTACACTAACACTATACTACATACAGATGTTATTACACACATACTATACTACATACAGATGTTATTACACACACACTATACTACATACATATGTTATTACACACACACTATACTACATACAGATGTTATTACACTCACACTATACTACATACAAATGTTATTACACTCACACTATACTACATACAGATGTTATTACACACACACTATACTACATACAAATGTTATTACACTCACACTATACTACATACAAATGTTATTACACACACACTATACTACATACAGATGTTATTACACACACACTATACTACATACAGATGCTATTACACTCACACTATACTACATACAGATGTTATTACACTCACACTATACTACATACAGATGTTATTACACACACACTATACTACATACAGATGTTATTACACACACACTATACTACATACAGATGTTATTACACATACACTATACTACATACAGATGCTATTACACTCACACTATACTACATACAGATGTTATTACACTCACACTATACTACATACAGAAGCTATTACACTCACACTATACTACATACATATTTTATTACACTCACACTATACTACATACAGATGTTATTACACTCACACTATACTACATACAGATGTTATTACACACACACTATACTATATACAACTGTTATTACACTCACACTATACTACATACAGATGTTATTACACTCACGTTATACTACATACAGATGTTATTACACTCACACTATACTACATGCAGATGTTATTACACTCACTCTATACTACATACAGATGTTATTACACTCACACTATACTACATACAAATGTGATTACACACACACTATACTACATACAGATGTTATTACACTCACGTTATACTACATACAGATGTTATTACACACACACTATACTACATACAGATGTTATTACACTCACGTTATACTACATACAGATGTTATTACACTCACACTATACTACATACAGATGTTATTACACTCACGTTATACTACATACGGATGTTATTACACACACACTATACTACATACAGATGTTATTACACTCACACTATACTACATACAAATGTTATTACACACACACTATACTACATACAGATGTTATTACACTCACTCTATACTACATACAGATGTTATTACACTCACTCTATACTACATACAGATGTTATTACACTAACACTATACTACATACAGATGTTATTACACACACACTATACTACATACAGATGTTATTACACACACACTATACTACATACATATGTTATTACACACACACTATACTACATACAGATGTTATTACACTCACACTATACTACATACAGATGTTATTACACTCACACTATACTACATACAGATGTTATTACACTCACACTATACTACATACAGATGTTATTACACTCACACTATACTACATACAGATGTTATTACACACACACTATACTACATACAAATGTTATTACACTCACACTATACTACATACAGATGTTATTACACTCACACTATACTACATACAAATGTTATTACACTCACACTATACTACATACAGATGTTATTACACTCACACTATACTACATACATATGTTATTACACACACACTATACTACATACAGATGTTATTACACTCACACTATACTACATACAGATGTTATTACACACACACTAAACTACATACAGATGTTATTACACACACACTATACTACATACAGATGTTATTACACTCACACTATACTACATACAGATGTTATTACACTCACACTATACTACATACAGATGTTATTACACACACACACTATACTACATACAGATGTTATTACACACACACTATACTACATACAGATGTTATTACACTCACACTATACTACATACAACTGTTATTACACTCACACTATACTACATACAGATGTTATTACACTCACACTATTCTACATACAGATGTTAACTCACCCTAGATGATCACTTAAGAAATGAAAAATAACTTTATCTGTCCATAATTAGAAAACAACAATGGATATAAAATAAACACTCCCAAGACACTTTTAATTGGTTTGTTACCGAATAGCAAAACCATGCAAATGTGCAAACAAAATTATAGTTTTCTTTTATACGCAGTGATTCGTTTCTGATGCATATCTATCTATTTATCTATCTATATATCTATCTATCTATCATGACTGGTGTGTGCATGAAATATACCTAAAGGCTTCTATGGCATCCCCTCTTTCTTTTCTCCCCACTTTATACATATTACGTTGATGCCGTTTCTCCTTTTAGGCTTATTGTTTAGACCATGAAGTGGTTTAGTAGCCTCTACTGTGCAGTGTTTAGTTTATTTATATTCTTCTTTTCTTTATATCCTTCTGTAGCTCACCTGATTGCTATAGAAATTGTAAGAGTTCAAAAAACATAGACACCGAGTTCCACAATGATATGAGAGACGGTGTCAGGGGTTATTGATCTTATTACCACTGGGTCTCTGCTTGTTGCTGCACAGGAATTGCATAGGGTTCAGTGCGACTATTCAACGTATCAACTACATGTTCAATCAATGATGATTTTGCTACTTATTAATTAGCACCTTGTTACCCGCAGATGTTTTTTTTTCCTGAAGAATAGTTTATTCACTTCTTTATTTGTAGAACATCAATACCTTTAAATATCATGAGAGTTTTCTGTGCTGGAAAAGATTGTTTTTGATTAATTAAGTCTCTTTGGTTTAAGAATACAAGAGTAGGTTTGGGAGAAAGGAGAACACCAGCTGAATTTAGTTAAAATCCCCCTTTTCCCAGCAGATTTTCTGAAGTAAAAGGCTCAGTACGTTTTGCACATATTCTGTCTGTCTGTCTCCCATACTCCTGATGCTGTCTCTCAAACGTGTTAAAGGATTGTGTAGTTTACATATTAATATGCTAAACACAAGCCTCAGCTTAGTAACACTGCTTAATATTCTTCTGTTTGTCAGGAAAGTGATTGACTCAATTGGAAGATAAAATTCCTTCTGCGTTATAAATATCCGCATGGAGAACGCATTCCGCATAGGGCTCAGATATAGCATTCCATCATCTTCATATCTGAAATTCAACCAAATAGTTCTTCTTATTTAATATCTCTTACATTTTCAATGCTGCCTCATAAAACTGTTCATGTTTATTACACTATATATGATAACATTATATATACAGTATATATATATAAAATGTGTGATAAACACAATTAAATCCCGTTGCATATCATTTGAAAGCCTAACCAGCAATATTTCAAACAACTAAATTACTTTTCTTGCAGCTATTCGGAGGATTTTCCCATTTTTCATACTGAGCTCCTTGAACCTGTTAAAAATGCATTACTACCTTTTTCAAATGTCATTTTATTTATTGTAAATGTAAACAATGTTGTTTTTACTCAAAGCGCCAGCGTACACCTATATGCCTGAGGTTGGTGAAACCTAGCTCTCACCGAGAGTGAACTAAAAATGGAGGAAGTACTCAGGCGCCAGCTGACGGAGGCTAGGTGTGGTTAAAAAGCGATTTATTACAATATATTACAATATATTACAATTTACTACAATATATCTCATGGATCCATGATTCAGTACAGTACAAAATAAGTAAAAGCCATGAACAATAAAACAATGTAGGTAATCTAAAAACAATAATAATAAAAAAGAGTCTGGTGTGTGTAGTTCACAAAGCAATCTCCTCAATAGGGTTGGGTGAAGTCAAAAGATCTACTCCAGTAGATTGAAGGGTTGTGTCCAAGAAATACACCCAAACAAAAATGTCAAACTAAATGTGTCCTAGGTAGAAAAATCTTGAAAGTCCAAATACATCAAGTGGAGGGTGTCCACAAATAAAAAGGTGGACAAAAATAGAAAAATAGAAAAATGTGTGCTTGAAAAAAAAAAAAAAAAATCCAAAAATTGAGTATTCCTTTAAAAAATAGGTGTTTGAAATTGTGTGTTTGTAAAAGTGTATAAGAATTATATCCAAATGCTGCAAAATGTGATCTGTGCACAAGTGATAAACAATAGATAGTCAAAGTCCAAAGTTTGTAACAAAGAATCAGATAGTCTAAGTAGTGGATCTATCTATCCTTGATAGACCCTTGGCGTAAAACATAAAGAATCTAAAAAATATATAAAAAATGAAAAGCAAGTGGTGCAGTGCTGGACGACTAGCCTTAATCAAGGCTTGAGACAAGTGTCTCCTGAATGCGGGGGGTTCACTTCAAATAGGGGAAAAAAAACGGCAAACAATTCCTGTGAAAAAAACAAATAAACACAATGTGTAGCAGGTTCCAAACAATCAACCTCAATTGAAATTAGACTCACCAGTACAGGTCTACGCGTTTCGGCCCTTGTAGGCCTTTATCAAGACTGGTTTTACTTACTCACTGGCGGCCTTATATAGCATTTTTCTATAGGTACCCGGATGTAGGAGACACTTAACACTTCCGGTTTTTCATTTCCATTATGTTCAACATTGATCTTATTTATCAAGATCTCCAAACTATATCAGCGACTTTATTTAAAATATGTTATTCAAGCTTTCTGGTCAATAGTAGGATTTAAAATTATCGATAATAACACATATGAGTAGCCTCCGTCTGTATAAGTGACGTCACTTCCGGTCGGGGAAGGCTGCCGTAATCCGCAGCTAATGCTAATGCTCTAATACCTCGTCAATATGTTTCTTTGATGGGAATCATTTAGCTCACTTATTCCTAATAAACAAAAATAGAAAAAAATAAATGGATGTGTCAAATTTCTTTTTAGACATAACCGATCTAGTGATTAGCCCATTGGTCGTGACGTCACTTCTGGCTGTTATCGTTATAGGAGTATGTTTTTCCTTAGTTTTCAGAAATGCCCAATCTTTGGGGAAAGAGGATTTGTTTGTATATGCTATCTATATGTACAATATAGTGCAATCCAACATTTAAACTTTTTCTAACGGTATCGTTGTTTAACCGTTTCCCACTAGTGGTGACGTCATCGTCATCTACAAATAAACAAAGGTGTGTACTGTCTAACCTATTCCCATTGGTGGCAATGATATCGTCATCTACAATCCTTGTGAATCATAAGCAGAGCTATATGTTACTTAATCCCTTGCAATCCCGAGGGACATAGGAGAGAGAGTGTATTTCATGTGTGTTCCAAAACTCTAGAAATGCATTTTGCCTGAAGAACAACAGTTCTTCGCATGTTGCTAATAGTAGAATTTATGGAGAACGGTTAATACTAAAGGTGTCAGTTTTTTAGACCTATCCTATTGGTCCTGCCATCATCATCAATCTTGATCTTGATAGGATAAAAATAGAAATAAGGTTTCCTAAATATATTACGGTACCCAAAAGAAGTTATTAAGCCCTAGGAGTGTAGACATTATTAACTGTTATTAGTCCTAAAATTAAATTTAAATTTAATCCATGATGTGTTAATAAAAGGAACTATTTGGTCATCTACGATTACCCTGAGAATTCCTATTTTTAGCATCAGTTCGCGAGAAATTTATAAACTATTTCTATGAGTGAAACTTGTGATTAACATTAAAGTCCGTTCTACTATGGACTTACTACAAAATTACTAAAAGAAAGTTAATCTTTCTTATAAAAACTTCTTACATGAACGAAGCATAGGTAAGGGGCAACTGATATCAGCCCAAGCATCGAAGATTATTAATCTTACAGACGCGTATAAGACATACATAATATTCAGACTCAGATTTATCTCACTTGGAGAGGCTTAGATATAGTATATTATAACTAGATGGCCTCCAGGATATATCTAACCTCTTCATCTTAAATTGTATAGAATTGGTGTGCTTCTAAAAATGGTTATTGCTCCATAATAGAGAGGTCAAGTTGAATTGCAGTCTGAAAAAAATAGTCCCTTACACTAAGGGGTAAAGAGACTGTGGGATCTAATAATAGATCCTTGCGATAGTATTCCTAAGGACATAAACCTTGGAGACATATTCAGGAGATTTATAGATAAGCGGTAAGTAGGGAAGAGGTGGAAGGAATAAAAGGGGAAAGGATTTGTGCTCAGGTATAGAGCATTTAATTCCAGAAAATTCAATTCAAGAGAATTATTGTTCGTGTGTCAGTGCTTGAAGTTCATTGTTATATTTGTTATCTCATAGGCAAATCCATGAGAGAAGGGGTATTCTAAGCCTAGACCAGTTTTGTCTAGACCATCAGTGTTAGAGTATCAATATTAGACTATAGCATTTCAGAGTCGAGACACTCGGAGAGAGGACTAGGTTGGTCTTGCTGGAATGATCAGCCATACAGTTCCTTCCTGGTTAGCCACAAATGTCAGACTGTAGCATTTCAAGGTAGAGATATTAGGAGAGAGGATTCAGTAGGTCTTGTAAGATTGATCAGCCATATATTACCTTCCTGGTAATCAATATCATCCGGTGGTTGTAATTCAAAGGATGTTTATATGAAGGTGTAGTAATTGAAAGTGTTTATTATGACTCGGTGTCAAGTGATGTTAACCAGATGGGAGACATCCTCTTTATTATTTAATCCTTTTGGGAAAAGGCAGTCAAGGTTAAAAATCCATTTAGATTCCATAATGCGCATTTTTTTGGTGTAGTTTCCGCCTCTCCAACATTTCTTTACTTTTTGTATACCCATAAAGGATAGGTCTTTTATATTCCCTTGATGTTTAGTTGAGAAATGTCTGTAGAGTGCTGTATCCATATTTAGTTTCTCAATAAGGAGTAGATGTTCACGGATTCTATCCTTCAGGGTCCTGGACGTTTGGCCTACATACTGAAGCCCACAGGTGCATTGTAGCAGATAGATCACTCCGCTATCCCGGCATCTGATCAAATCCTGGATCCTGTATTGCTCTTTCGTATGGTGGCAGCTGAAGGTTGCGGCTTTAGTACCATGCTTGCATGCCTTACATGATGGGCAAGGAAAAAATCCCTTTATCTCCTTCCCGTGAACATCCTTGACACCTGGTTTATTCTTCTTCTGTAAACTAGGAGCTAGCTTACTTTTTAAATTCCTCGTCTTCCTATAAGTGAACCTTGGTTTGGGGGGGAGTTTCTCCCCGATGATGTCATCGTCCTTCAACAAAGACCAGTGCTTTTGAAATATTCTCTCAATGATGTTCTTATTCCCACTGTATTCGGTGATCATATTAATATTGATGGTATCGTCCTCCGGTGGTTTCTCTTTTATTTTATATTTCATCAACTCTGTCCTTTCAATATGGCTGATCTTCTGCACGCTTTGTTCTAATTCATTCTCGTCATATCCTCTATCTACAAACTTATTCTTGATGAGTTGTGCTTGTTGTTCCCATTTTTCGTGGGTAGAACAATTCTTCCTAATTCTTAATAGTTGTCCTGTCGGGATATTATCCTTCCAGGACTTATGATGACAACTCATTCTGTGGATAAAGTTGTTACTATCCACTTTCTTGAAAAACGTGGAAGTTTCTATTTTATCATCTTTGATTTCTATTTTGAGGTCCAGAAAAACCAATTCCGTCCTGCTCCAGGTATATGTGAATTTTAGATTCTCAGTACTTCTGTTCATCACTTCAAAGGTATACACCAAATCCTCTTGTGTCCCCTTCCATATGATGATGATGTCATCTATGTATCGGCGATAGAGGACCAGGTCCGCACTTGCTGGGCAGGATTCCCAGAAGATATGTTCCCACCTGCCCATATACAGGTTAGCGTAACTCGGTGCGAACCTGGTCCCCATCGCCGTACCACATATCTGTCGGTAATACTTCCCTTCATCGCAGAAATAATTGTGATTCAAAATGTATTGGATCCCCTCCAATATAAACTCCTTTTGTTCTCCTTGGAGTTCCCCATCCTTATCCAAGAAGAATTCAACCGCTTGCAGACCTTCTTCATGAGGGATACATGTGTATAGGGACGTGACGTCACATGTAGCTAGAATATATCCATCTTCCCAAGTCATTTCATCTAGAAGGTTAAGTACCTGTGTAGAGTCCTTTAGATAGGAGGGTAGCTGTCTCACATACCTTTGAAAGTTCAGGTCAATATACTCAGATAGATTTGAGCTTAGGGAGCCGATTCCTGAAATAATTGGCCTTCCTGGTGGTTTCTTCAGTGATTTGTGGATCTTCGGTAGGTGATATATGATGGGGGTTATAGGATGACTGATGTTAATGTATTCATACTCCTTGTTATTGAGTATCCCCTGTTCCTTGGCTTGATCCAAAATCCTCTGCAGCTTCTTCTTGTACTCGGTTACTGGATTTCCTGGGAGTCTCATGTATGTTTCTTTATCACTCAAAATTCTCGCGTTCTCCAAATCGTAGTCCACCTTATCCATCATGACAATCCCCCCTCCCTTATCAGCAGGTTTAATCGTCAAATTATGGTTCTCTTCCAAATTCTTGATGGTTTTTATCTGTTGATTCGAGAGATTGTGTTTCCTGATCTTCAATTTGTCGGACTGTATTTCTCTTATTTCTTTACACACTATGGTCTCGAATGACTCTATAGCTGTCCCCTTGCTGTTTGTAGGATAAAAGGTTGACCTTGGTTTCAGATCTGTGTGTTTATAACCATCAATGACTTCTTGTGGAGTGTACACTGATCTCTCTAGGGCTGTCTTTGCAAAAAATCTCTTTAAAGTGAGTTTTCTGACAAACTCCTTAACATTGACGAATGTTTGGAATTTGTTGAGACTTCTCGTGGGAGCAAAGGAGAGGCCGTATTTGAGAATGGAGGTTTCTTCTTTAGAGAGGATATGGGAGCTTAAATTAAAAATACCTTCTGGTTTCTCTTCTGTTACCAGGTTCAGGTCTGTGGTCTTATTTTTGTTCACTTTAGCTCCTCCTCTCTTACCCCGATGGTTTTTTTTCTTCATGATGTTGTTTTTTCTAGTCTCTCTTCTCTCTGGGGTTTTGGTATCCTCTCCTTCTCCCTGTTGTGTATGTGATCTACCTCTAAAAAAGAAGGTGACCCAATCTCAATGGTATTTTTCATGGTGTGAAATCCTTCTCGTGGCTCCGTCTGTTTAGTACCTTGCTGTATTCTCCATTCGTTATTTCCATGTCCATTCATTTGATCCTTTCTTGAAGGGGTATGGCCTTCTTTTCTCCGTTGTGTCCTGTAATCTCCTCCTGGGGTATGATAATTTTCATTTCTCCTCATCTGCTTATCATGGTAAGTGTAATCCCTCTCGTCCTCATATCCAGACTCAAATCTGCTATGTCTACACTATGTGCAGAATTATTAGGCAAATGAGTATTTTGACCACATCATCCTCTTTATGCATGTTGTCTTACTCCAAGCTGTATAGGCTCGAAAGCCTACTACCAATTAAGCATATTAGGTGATGTGCATCTCTGTAATGAGAAGGGGTGTGGTCTAATGACATCAACACCCTATATCAGGTGTGCATAATTATTAGGCAACTTCCTTTCCTTTGGCAAAATGAGTCAAAAGAAGGACTTGACAGGCTCAGAAAAGTTAAAAATAGTGAGATATCTTGCAGAGGGATGCAGCACTCTTAAAATTGCAAAGCTTCTGAAGTGTGATCATCGAACAATCAAGCGTTTCATTCAAAATAGTCAACAGGGTCGCAAGAAGCGTGTGGAAAAACCAAGGCGCAAAATAACCGCCCATGAACTGAGAAAGGTCAAGCGTGCAGCTGCCAAGATGCCACTTGCCACCAGTTTGGCCATATTTCAGAGCTGCAACATCACTGGAGTGCCCAAAAGCACAAGGTGTGCAATACTCAGAGACATGGCCAAGGTAAGAAAGGCTGAAAGACGACCACCACTGAACAAGACACACAAGCTGAAACGTCAAGACTGGGCCAAGAAATATCTCAAGACTGATTTTTCTAAGGTTTTATGGACTGATGAAATGAGAGTGAGTCTTGATGGGCCAGATGGATGGGCCCGTGGCTGGATTGGTAAAGGGCAGAGAGCTCCAGTCCGACTCAGACGCCAGCAAGGTGGAGGTGGAGTACTGGTTTGGGCTGGTATCATCAAAGATGAGCTTGTGGGGCCTTTTCGGGTTGAGGATGGAGTCAAGCTCAACTCCCAGTCCTACTGCCAGTTTCTGGAAGACACCTTCTTCAAGCAGTGGTACAGGAAGAAGTCTGCATCCTTCAAGAAAAACATGATTTTCATGCAGGACAATGCTCCATCACACTCGTCCAAGTACTCCACAGTGTGGCTGGCAAGAAAGGGTATAAAAGAAGAAAATCTAATGACATGGCCTCCTTGTTCACCTGATCTGAACCCCAATGAGAACCTGTGGTCCATCATCAAATGTGAGATTTACGAAGAGGGAAAACAGTACACCTCTCTGAACAGTGTCTGGGAGGCTGTGGTTGCTGCTGCATGCAATGTTGATGGTGAACAGATCAAAACACTGACAGAATCCATGGATGGCAGGCTTTTGAGTGTCCTTGCAAAGAAAGGTGGCTATATTGGTCACTGATTTGTTTTTGTTTTGTTTTTGAATGTCAGAAATGTATATTTGTGAATGTTGAGATGTTATATTGGTTTCACTGGTAAAAATAAATAATTGAAATGGGTATATATTTGTTTTTTGTTAAGTTGCCTAATAATTATGCACAGTAATAGTCACCTGCACACACAGATATCCCCCTAAAATAGCTATAACTAAAAACAAACTAAAAACTACTTCCAAAACTATTCAGCTTTGATATTAATGAGTTTTTTGGGTTCATTGAGAACTTGGTTGTTGTTCAATAATAAAATTAATCCTCAAAAATACAACTTGCCTAATAATTCTGCACTCCCTGTATACTGATGTGGTCGTTCTTCTGCATGACGTCTGCTCTGGTATTCTCTCCTTTCATAGTCTCCTCTCGGTGCATTTCTAAAATCACTCCTATTGTGTAGTGTTCTATTATAATTAATTCCCCACCTATCTTCCCAAATTTCTTTCCTTCTATCTGGTGACTGTGCCCCTCTCGGTCTCATACTCCTATCATTATCATAGTTCCAATTATGTTGGTCGTCATATCTTCTATTATCATAATAGTTTCTACTGTGTCTATATGGTGCTTGTGTCAAATAGTTTGGTCGATAGTGATTTCTCCAAGGTGGTCTATGTCGATTGGAGCTCTGGGTAGTGTAGTAGTCGTGTCTATAGGTATGTCTCCTAGGTCCATGGAATACTTCAGAGGGGTATTGGTTCCCTTGGTGACTTATAGGCTTAGTGTGTGGGACTTTGTTCAATGTGGTGGTTTTATCTCTTTCTATATTTGATTCCTGGTCAATCTTGACAAGGTATTAGAGCATTAGCATTAGCTGCGGATTACGGCAGCCTTCCCCGACCGGAAGTGACGTCACTTATACAGACGGAGGCTACTCATATGTGTTATTATCGATAATTTTAAAGCCTACTATTGACCAGAAAGCTTGAATAACATATTTTAAATAAAGTCGCTGATATAGTTTGGAGATCTTGATAAATAAGATCAATGTTGAACATAATGGAAATGAAAAAACCGGAAGTGTTAAGTGTCTCCTACATCCGGGTACCTATAGAAAAATGCTATATAAGGCCGCCAGTGAGTAAGTAAAACCAGTCTTGATAAAGGCCTACAAGGGCCGAAACGCGTAGACCTGTACTGGTGAGTCTAATTTCAATTGAGGTTGATTGTTTGGAACCTGCTACACATTGTGTTTATTAGTTTTTTTCACAGGAATTGTTTGCCGTTTTTTTTTCCCCTATTTGAAGTGAACCCCCCGCATTCAGGAGACACTTGTCTCAAGCCTTGATTAAGGCTAGTCGTCCAGCACTGCACCACTTGCTTTTCATTTTTTATATATTTTTTAGATTCTTTATGTTTTACGCCAAGGGTCTATCAAGGATAGATAGATCCACTACTTAGACTATCTGATTCTTTGTTACAAACTTTGGACTTTGACTATCTATTGTTTATCACTTGTGCACAGATCACATTTTGCAGCATTTGGATATAAGGATATAATTCTTATACACTTTTACAAACACACAATTTCAAACACCTATTTTTTAAAGGAATACTCAATTTTTGGATTTTTTTTTTTTTTTTCAAGCACACATTTTTCTATTTTTCTATTTTTGTCCACCTTTTTATTTGTGGACACCCTCCACTTGATGTATTTGGACTTTCAAGATTTTTCTACCTAGGACACATTTAGTTTGACATTTTTGTTTGGGTGTATTTCTTGGACACAACCCTTCAATCTACTGGAGTAGATCTTTTGACTTCACCCAACCCTATTGAGGAGATTGCTTTGTGAACTACACACACCAGACTCTTTTTTATTATTATTGTTTTTAGATTACCTACATTGTTTTATTGTTCATGGATTTTACTTATTTTGTACTGTACTGAATCATGGATCCATGAGATATATTGTAGTAAATTGTAATATATTGTAATATATTGTAATAAATCGCTTTTTAACCACACCTAGCCTCCGTCAGCTGGCGCCTGAGTACTTCCTCCATTTCATTTTATTTATTGCACATGCTCAATTCACAAATAAATATTACCATTTTTAATGTTCCTTTATGATTGAAGTAAAGTGTTTGGAGGTTTAAAAATGTTTATTGTAAAATTACTAAAAATTATACGTAATTCCAAGGGGGGGAGCTAACTGAGGAATCAATCAGACCTATGTTTAGGGAGCTCCTGTTAAAAAAATTCCCCCAAAGTACTCTTCCTGGAACTATAACTACATTTTGTGTTTACAAACAGAGGCAGCTCAGCTGGAGATAACCCCAGGCTGAGAATAGTTCACTATCGGGTGCTATTTGGGCTCAGATCTCCTGAGGCCCTCTACATACTGCTATGGGGGCTGACACAACTGGCTCTAAGAAAGGAAGCCTGGGGGATATCTCCATCTTAGACTCTATCAATTCCTTATCTGCTAAAATGGATGTACATGATACCACCCTGAAACAAGAAAAAAATCTTCAGTTTCCGAACTCAAGCGAGACATGGCTTATCTAGGGGAATGAACTGATGTACTTGAGACAAAACATGAAGATCTAGCAATAGATTGTTCCAACCTTTTATCTTACGCTCAAAGCCTAGCAGAGATGATTTCTGGCTTAGAGTTCAAGCTAGTGGACCTGGAAGATAGGTCTCGTCATAACAACATAAGACTAAGAGGTATTCTGGTAGAAATCAGAGCAGCAGAATTACCAGAATTCATACTAGACATCTTCAAGGAACTCTTATGCTCCTTACAAGACCTTGACTCTTTAATAGATAGGGCTCATAGAGCACTACGCCCCAGAAATACACCAACAGATCAGCCACAAGATGTCATCATCATAATCCATTATTACACCTTCAAAGAGAGACTCTTGCGGCCAGCATTCCTTAATAAATCCCTCACTGACCCATATAACTCTATGCAAATTTTCCCAGACCTCACTTCACACGCCCTAGCTAATAGACGCTCCTTCACGCCAGTCACTCAAAGTTTACGCAAACATACAACCCAAATTCTGAAAAAGTTGGGACAGTATGAAAAATGCAAAAAATAAAAAAAAGAGTCATATGAAAATTCATCCCCCCCTGTGCTATAATATTAACACATTATATGATGTTTTACTTTGTGAAATTAATGCATTTTTTAAAATATACACTCATTTCAAATCTGATAACTGCAACACAATCCAAATAAGTTAGGACAGGGGCAATTTAGGACTAATAGCTAAAACTAAAAGTTGAAATAAGAAAGTGATGTGAAACAGATTAGGCAATCAATCGTGTAATCATAGTATATAAAGAGCCTCTAAAAAAGGCCTAGTCCTTCAAGAGCAAGGATGGGTCAGGGCTCACCAATCTGCCAACAGATGAGTTAGCGAATAATCCAACACTTTGAGAACAACACCCCCCAAAGACAAATTGGTAGGGTTTTTGGCATTTCACCTTCTACAGTGCACAATATAATTACAAGATTCAAGGAATTCGGTCAAATCTTGGTGCGTAAAAGGCAAGGTTGAAAACTACTTCTGAATGTGCGTGATCTCCGATCCCTCAGATATCACTGTCTCAAAAACCATCATGAGTCTGTAATGGATATCCTGACATGGGCTCGGGAATACTTTGATAAACCATTGTCAGTCAACACCATTCGCCGCTCCATTTACAGATAACTTACACATCTGTGAGGGCACCATTAATGCAGAAAGATATGTATACATTTTAGAGCAAAATATGCTGGCAAACTACTTGTGAACTTATTTGTTTCAGATGTGATGTATACGTTATCTCTTATGACCTCTTTGTGTAAGTTCACTATATTGTAGATAGCCATGCACCCTTAGATTATGCTATAGTTAGTTCCCTTATATGCTTCTTTGGTTCTCATTTAAGAAATTCCCATTTAAATTAGGTCCCACATATGATTTCTTAGTCTAGAGATTTTTTGTTTTGAATTGAAGACTTATGTAACACGCTGCTGTTTTGACATTGAGTGGGAGAGAAATGTTAGATGATATATTATTAAGTGGCTCCCATTATCTACCTAAATTAACCTGCTAGTATGGGAAGGAATATCTAATCCCGTCTCACATTTGCTTATTATGCTTCAGTTCTTTTAGGGATTCTTCCCTCACCCAACACATATTTCTGCTGTTGACTCCCAACCACAACTATTCCATTATTTTGCAAAATCCACCCCCCCCTCCAAATTTTGCCCAGCCCAATTAGGTGCCTAGTTTATCTTGATATCTCTCATTTTCTCATTTTTTCTTTTCTTTTTTTTTTCTATTTTTATTATTTCCTATTATCCCCAGAATCCACTAAGATTTGGAAACTTTAGACCAAGTGATGCTTACCCGCTGTTAGACACAGGTTTCAAATGCACCCCTTAAATTTAGCCTAAAATTAATATGTGATAACCCAATATATAGCTATTTGTTTGTTACATAATGATCTACACCTGATTGAGACGTATGTCTATTTCTTTCATTTTAACACTACTTATTTGACTGCCTAAATAATTAAGGTTCTGTACAGTTATTCTTACAGCTTTTTATTTTTTCTCTCTTGATTGGTATCTATCCACTACTCACTACTTGCTTTTGGTACTCATTAAGAACCCAATTAATTCCTGATATAACTTATTTTCTCATTAACAGGTACTCTATTAATTCATATCTACTAGTGGTGGTTCAGTTTGATCTGCAGTGTACCTGGTTTCTTCTTTCCTTTTTTATTTTTCTCCCTATCTCTTGCCTCATTTTCCCCTTCCTGGTTTTTGGCAACTTTTAGTGCCAAAACATTACCCATACAGGAAATTAGGACAAAACACACTTACCACATTTACTATATAAGGCAACCAGGCATTACCAGTACTATAGTCTTGATAAAGGCCCATTGAGGGTCGAAACGCGTTGACAGTCTTTGGTAAGCCTTATTTTTATCTTTTATTCTTGTTTTAGCCATATTGCACCATTTTGCTATATGTTTTACAGGTAAAAGTAAGGAAACACGACTCATCACTAAAAGAGGAACACATCATCTCACAGAGTTATCACTTTCTGCGAACTAACACTTTGGAATAAACCTCCATTCACTTATTCATTTACTTCAGCTTCTCATTTTCACATCTTTTGGAGTTTTTTCACAACACCTTTTGTCTTTTGTTTTTTGTTTTTAGCTGTTTGTTTTTTGTTTTTTTTATTTTTGTTTTTTGGACGTTTTTAGGACACCTTTTTTTCACCACTATTTTTACATTTTTTATACATTTTTTCTACAGTTTTTTGCATAATTTGAAAGTATTACACACTTGAACACTCATCAGACCTTTTTATTTTCATCCCCTTTTGGAACACATCATCCATTGGAATAATGCATACTTGTCTTATGACAGACTGACCTGAGCGGAGTTATATTGGGTACTTTGTGCACCTTACAGAGTTTGACTAAATCTGTCCCATTTTTAGAGTACCCTCTATATATTGTAGATTTTATCATATTACTTTACGTGCTCTTATATGCCATTGTGCACTATATTTATTGTCTCATTTTAATTGTTTAACTGTTTATCCTACTGTATCTGTTTCCCTATTGGGGTCTAGAGACTCATCTAGACATTTTATCATATTACATTTCTCACATGTTTAGCCTCTTTGGCGCTCTCTACACTATTTATTCTGTTCATTAGGAAATTCCTTAGTGTAAGGAAATTCAAAGGTGACTTTATATGTGTTAATGGATCTCAGCTGCAGATTTAGTAAATTCTTTAAAGTGAAAGTTTGTATCACTATAGTTAGGATAATCACTATGTTTAAGTGAATATCATATATTATATATATATATATATATATATATATATATATATATATATATATATATATATATAGTGAATTAGCAACTAAATCAGTAGCTACTGTGCAAGTTAATATAAATTCCAAGCAGTAATCATTTTATGTAAACCTTACTGCAGCAGAATGTCATAAGGTGGTTAGATATCAGAGTCTCTTAATATGAAATTGTATGATATTGTTTATCTCTTAAGTTTCTCCTTCTGCTCCATGAACCTCCACTCTTATAATGACAGTTGTTATAGTCAAAAAGAAAAACACTACCTGAGTTCGTAGATGTCAATTTCTTTTAAGAAGTTAAATCTTCCTTTCTGCAACAGCAAGGAACAGAGTCGAACTTGTGCAGTGATTTCCAGTAAGCTTGGAGGAGGAGTCAGACCAGCGTAGTGTTCAGTATAGTAAAGAACAATGCTGACATCACTAAGAAGAGATGATTAAGCAAAACCAGAAAACAATATAAGTGTTTTACAGAAACTAATGGTAAGTTCAGACAAGAGGATATATATGCACATTTGGATACCAGGACAGGCAAGAAAACGGCACTAGTTTCAGAAACAATTCGGTTACAGACTTGATTATCACAGCGTCAGTTCTTAAGTATTCAGTCCGGTTAGAATGAATATCACAGAGTATGTTCTATAGATCACCCTGCTGCTAAAACATATCCACAAGTAGGTGATACAATGTTAAATTGCAATGATATCTTAAGAAATATGATGAAACCACTTTAGACAAAGAAAGCTGCAGGATTCCATGGAAATATTCCAGATATAAATCCAATTTGGAGAAAGCTCAGTTTCTTAGAAGTTGCTGGTAGGCACTATGAAACAATACTAAGCACAGGATCTAGGGTGTGTCTGATTTTTAAAGGTTGCTGATGTTGGTATTTGATTGAAGAGAATTAAAGGAACAGTAACTCAGTAGTAGTACTGCAGTAAAGGAAGAGTAATCAGATCTCCAGAAACCATGACACTTAGATTGGTATCCACTGTAAAACAAGGGGAATTGGTAATGGGCGGTGACTATATAAGGGGATACTTAATAAAAAAATCCAACCAAATAAAAAAAAAAAGAGGCAAATCTTTAGCTCAACTGACCTGTTTATTTCGACTTTCAGATCTCCAAAAGACTGTTCCCACAGTAGCTAGTGCATCGCAGTTAGAAAAAAATAAAAAACAGAACAAAGCAGTTGAACAACAGTAAAGCAAACTCTTTACTAGCTACCAAGTTACATAATAGGCAAGACCAATGTAGGATCACTTCAATTAATATAGGTGATCACCTTGCCCACTCTCCTAATGACATAGGCAAGGCATTTCAAACATACTATTCCTCTCTCTACAACTTAGAAATTGATCCGCATCCCCAGAAAGCTTCTATAGGTGACATCAACACATATTTAAAAAGTCTGAAATTAACAACTATAAATCAAGAACACTCTGACCTTCTCAGTTCTCTTATCTCACCAGAGTAACTGAAAATTGCTCTCAAACAACTGAAATTAGGTAAGGCCCCAGGTTCCGATGGCTTTACTGGTCGCTTCTACAGAATATGTAGTGAACTGTTGAGTTCACTCCTATTAAGAGTTTTCAACTATATAGCCTCCTCTAGAAAAATATAAAAAGAATTCCTGGAGGTGTCCATTATCACTATCCTAAAACCTGGTAAGGACCATCTAGTCAGTTTTAGCTTGCTATAGACCATTATCCTTAATCAACTTAGACACTAAACTTTACAGTAAAATAAAGGCAAATCATTTATCTAAAGTTATTTCTAGTGCAATCCAAAGAGACCAGGTGGATTTTCATACCTGGAAAGGAGGATCCAGACAATGCAAGGCGTAACCTACATATACTGTATTAAGCAAAAGACAGGGGTCCCACATTTGGCCCTGTCTTTAGATTCCAAAAAGGCTTTTGACACGGCCAGGTGGGAATATCTATAGGAAGTACTTATGGCATTTGACTTTACCCCAGAGTATATATTAGCCATACAAGCCCATTACTCTGACCCTTCCGCAACAGTGGGTGGAGTGAGTTTTTGGTCCACAAGCTTTGAAATAAGTAATGGCACAGGACAAGAGTGCCTATTTTCTCCCTTACTCTTTGCTCTAACAATAGAAACTTAAGCACAGGCAATTAGATCCCATAACCACATATCAGGCTTTCACATTGGCAACTCTCATCATAAAATTACACATTTTCCAGATGATATAACTCTGTTACTGACTTAACTATCTAGATCTATGCCCACAGTCTTCGATATTCTCAAGAGATTCAGTTAACTGAGTTTCTATAAGCTAAATATAGGCAAAAATGAGGTTCTGCACATTAACACCCCCCCCAGATGAATTAACAAAAATGTCATATAAACAAACCCCTTTCAGTCATCCCAATCATTGCTGAAACAAAATGGAATATATAGATTCCCTGACTGACGTGGGCACATTTGTCAAAACGGAACTCGAATACTCACGCCTTTGAAAAAGCAGGGGCGAAACACGCATCAGGTGTTTGCACTGCCCTCTGTTTGCAAATCAATATGTTTCACTAAGTGCCCAGTTGTAACTACAGTTACTTTTTACCAGATTGCTGCCTAATAGTTATTTTGTTAAGTAGATGTAGCACGGGGATACCCAGCCTTGGTAAATAATTGCACAGGGGTACTGTGACAGCATAGATAGAGCCATCTTGGCTTTTAGTAATATAGGGATCATTTTTTTGTCACAGTAGAATGTGCAATGGGATAATAACCCAGATTGTGCTAATCTATGTTATGTTATAGAAGATCCCATTGCATTTATATGGGATTTGTGTCAAACAGGGGGCAGGCATGTATATATGTTTTTTAAGAATTTTAATGTGTCCCTCAATTTGTTAAAAGTAATAATTAAAAGTTATATTTTACTAATTGGTCCACCTTTCCCTCTCCCTCTGTGAGATAATACAAACACCCCTTTATGTTTCATAAGTGTGCCCTAATAGTTCATCTTTCTGTCCATATTTTTGACACCTTGGCATATACCTATGTCTAGACCTCAATCTTGTATTTTCTAACAATAACAGTGATCGTCTACCCGAATTCAGAAAATTGCTTGGAGTTCAGGAATTTGCAGAGATTTCTTGGACAGGACGCATTGCAGCTATAAAAATGTCATTCCTACCAAAACTGACCTAACTGTTTAGATGTATCCCACTGACTGTCCCTAGAACTATTCTCAATAAATTACAATGTATGATTTTGTCTTATATCTGGTAAGGGAAGAGACCAAGGACCTCTAAACTAACCATACAAAGACCTGTATGTAAAGGAGGCTTAGCTTAACCCAAACATCTTCTTATATCACAATGTGGCTCGCCTGACCCACATATCCGGATGGAGCAACAAAGCTCTGCTCCATAGATGGCAAGAAGGAAAACAAGCTCTACTTCCAACAGATATACGACTTATAGACGTACCTTTAATACCACCTTACTCTTGAAAATCCTTGAAAATTAATAATTGAATCATACTAGGCTCTTTAAGGTTCTGGGATACCAGATAACACATACCTACTATTTTTTATTTTTATTTTTTTAATAATTTATTTATTTGTTTTAGAACAACAAAACAATACATTACAGTACAAATAAAGAACAACAGAATTTCAAGTCCCGAGGGACTGACACAAAAATATGCATATCCACAGATAAATATAAAATATCTAACAATAAGTCATGAGTAAACCAACCGTGATGATTCTATCCAAATTATATGAATCCATTACAATTTTAACCCAACATTTCCAGGACTGCTGCCGAAAATTTAAAAAAAACATTATTGGATATAGTGTATTACAAAAAGATCATAAAAAGATTCTGATCATAAAAACATTGTAAAAAAAGAAGAAAAAAACAAGTGAATCCTTTTAAAATCTAACCCAGTGTAGTAATATTTAATTTTATTTCACTAAATCGGTCTAATAATAATTACCGATTCTTACAACACACAAAGACAAAAAAAAAAATAATAAAAAAATAAATAAATAAATTTTGTCTTGTTCTGTTCCGCCACACCCCCAATCCCTCTTATCCCGGTGCTCTCCTTTTTCAAAACTCTTATTTGCATCAATCTAACCACCATTGTGGGAAATGACCATCATATACATTGGTTTGAACATAAATCGAATTCCGTAAAGGTTTAAACAAACTTTTTTGTTTTATACTTGGTAAAGAAAGAATAAAAACTTCCCATTTCTTAAAGAATGTGGGAAGGTGATCCTCCTGGGGGTAAGATAAGTTTAGCTGTTCTGTCATATATTGAGTAATCAACGTGTTTTTAAAATGTGCAATTTTCGGTGCTGCTCTAGCCTTCCATCTTTTAAGAATAAGGTTTCGGCCAATCAATAAAATTGTATTAATAAGCTTACAGTTCTTTATAGATCTTTGAGATTTCACAAGAAAAAAAATTTCACTGGTTTTGGGATGGTAATCCAAACATAGAACGTTATTCATCCAGTACATTTTTTTTTTGCCAGAACTGAAATATTTTTGAACATTCCAAAAAACAGTGCATTAAATACGCTTGTGTTACACTACATCTATGACTAGCAATTGGAGTTTTGTACCATTTTGACAAAATATTTGGTGTATATTTGGGACTCATGGTTGAGCATTTATTTCAGAACTATTTGTTACAATCTGATCGTTAATATAAGATATTTTGTTTGACCATTTTGTCACAACATCATTGACCTGCAAAGAAGATGTTTTTTGGTTTAGTAATAAATAGAGGGTAGAAATTGCATGTATTCCAGCTTCATAGCTAGAGATTCTGTTGTGTAATTCATCCAAAGTCCAATTTTGGCCATACTTTTGTACTAGTTCGACAGCAAAATGTCTTATCTGGAGATAGGCATAGAATTCACGATGGGAAAGAGCGAATTTATTAGAAAAATCTGCATAGGTTATGGGTAGTCCTTCTGCTCCCAATATTTGGTTGACCCATTTTAAGCCTTTAGATGCCCACTGTTTGAATATGACATTTGTACGCCCAGGCGCAAAATCAGGGTTGCCACATATAGGAAGGAAATTCGAAATATATGGAGAATAGCCCAATTCTACACACAATTTTTGCCAGGCCGTTATAACATTCTTAAACATGATTGCATAAAAAATGTTAGATGGTAATGATGTTACGGGACTATGAAGTATCGCCTTTAAATAGAATGGCGCTACCAGCTTAGATTCCCATGTAATTGAAGTGATTTGCTCTTTCTCTGTTATCCAGTCTATAGCAAATCTGGCCAATGCTACCAGATTATACATTTGTATGTTGGGAAGTGCAAGACCGGCCGATGCCTTTGAATTCATAAGGAGGTGTATCGCTATCCGTGGTTTGGCACCCTTCCATAAAAATCTGGAACATGCTTTGTTATATTTATATACATCAGTCTTGTGAATAGGTAATGGTATGTTTTGGAAAATGTAAAATAATTTGGGGAATAGGATAGTCTTGATTAAGTTAACACGTGCTGTTAAAGAAATAGGTAAAGATACCCAATCCTCCAGCTTCTTTTTGCATAATTCCAAACAATATGTATAGTTTAAATTATACCATTCACTCGGATTTTTAGAGAGCCTAAGACCTAGATATGTAATTTGATCTACCTCCAGAAACGGATGTATAAATCTGTCAGAAGAGTTTTTACGTAGCCACATCAACTTGGATTTCAGTATATTAATCTTGTATCCAGAGATTGCCCCAAACAATCCAATTATGTCCTGTAATTTGGGCAACGTGAAATAAAAGTTAGATAAGAATAGTAGGAGATCGTCTGCATATAATAGTAAAACCAAAGAGCTATCTGCTACATGAATACCTTCTAATTCTTGGTGAAGAAAAATGGCTAAGGGCTCCAAACATAAATTGAATAACAAAGGTGAAAGAGGGCACCCTTGACGGGTCCCTCGACAAAGTGTAAATAGTGGGGAAATCACATTATTAATAATAATAGATGATGCTGGCCTGGTGTATATAGTACGTATACAATTGTGGAAATGACCAACTAACCCGGATTGTTCCAGAGAAAAAAACATATGCTCCCAGCTTATCCGATCTAAAGCCTTCTCGGCATCAACCGTTAGAATAGCTTTGTCAGAACTTATAACAGAGTTCTGGGTCATATGCTTATTCCATAAGTATTCTAGCAGTATTAAAAGTTGTCTTGTGTTCCTGGCCGGATTGCGATTGCGATTGGTTTTTGTGTATTATATCGCCTATATAAGGTTTTAGACGGTTAGCCAGTATAGCCGCTAGTAATTTGTAATCGGTATTAAGTAACGAAATAGGCCTATAGGAACTAGGGCATTCAGGATCTTTGTCCTTTTTTATTATTAACAAAATATTTGCCGACGCAAAATAGGGAGAACAATGGAGATTCCCTGAGAAATATAAGTTAAATAGTTTATTTAAAATTGGGACTGTCTGAGTTTGTAAAATACGGTACAATTCTAACTGAAGGGAGTCTGGTCCAGCAGCCTTATTATCTTTAGCTTTTTAATGGCAGATATAATGTCTTCATCTGTAATAGGGGAATTTATAGAAGCTAACGCTTCAGACGATAGTTTGGAAACTTGAATTTTATTCCAGAACGCTTCTTGATTAACAATGTTATATGGTTCTGCTATATATAGTTCTTAAAAAAACTCGAAGAAGACTTTTTCAATATCCTCCTGCTTAGTATATCTTTTTGTGCCCTTTTTAATAGCGACAATAGTGTTCCGAGAATTAGGTTTAGTAATTCTGGCCAGAAATTTCGCTGATCTTCCAGCAAATCCTCCATATAGGGCTTTTAATCTTAAAGTTTCTTGTATACTTTTTGATTTAAACGGATATCACATATTGACTTTACTTTTGAGTATGTATCCCATTTGGCTTTAAGATTTTTTCTTCTGCCCAATCATGTATGACTTTATCTCGCCACACAAGACTGCTTTAGCAGCTTCCCAGAACACTTCCACTTTCTCCACATAGTTTATATTATTCTTATAGAATTCTAGCCACTTATTACCAAGCCAGTTTTGAAAATTAGTATTATTACTCAAATGTTTTGGAAAATATATGCTGTTGCTAGTATTGCACTTCATATCTGCCTTGCAGCTCAAAGATATAGCGGCATGGTCAGATATTATAATATCTTCAATACTGGATGCCCAGTTCCACTTCAGCAGGGAATCAGAGATGCAGAAATAGTCGATTCTAGAAAATGATTGGTGTGCTTTCGATAAACACGTAAATAGACATAAGTCAGGATTTTGCACCCGTCAAATGTCGATCAAAAACAGTTGTGAACAAAATTTTTGGAAAATCCGCACTTTCCTATCTCTGCCTTCCGTAATTTTTACATTAGAGTTGTCTAGCAGAGGTTCTGCCAATAGGTTAAAATCTCCAGCTATTATCAAATTTAATCCTGTATATCTGCGTAATTTTACTATAAGATTATCCCAAAATTCCTGATCAACTTGATTGGGCCCATGTATGTTACATATAATGTATTTAATTTTGTTAATAATAATTTCTAAGATTAGGAATCGGCCATTAGGATCCAATTCTTTGTGCACTATTTGATATGCTAGATTTTTGTGTAATAAAAACGCAACACCTCTTTTCCTATCATCTTGTGAGGTAGCAATAACTTCACCCACCCAATTTGTTTTCAGTTTAATAATTTCCGGGGCTTTAAGATGTAAGAGAACAATATCAGGCTTGAGTTTACCAAGATACTTTATTATTGATTTCCTTTTGATAGGGGATGTTATCAATCCCACATTCCAAGAAATTAGATTGAGATTCATATCCATCATCCTATTTTGTGCACCTGCGAAATTTGCGCCATTATCTATATTTGAGAAGAAATATGCTATGGGAATACCAGAGGCAGCGGGAGAGGAGGCGTGGCGCAAAAGAAAGCAAAAAAAAAAACAAAAACCCCCCACAAAAGTACAAAACACACACAATACAACACTTAACATATCGGTGGGCATCCACCAATCCATAGCAGCATATAAGAAGAGGATATATTGTATATTAGTAGCCTATTCTATGTTCCATTCTCTGCAAAAAATTTCTGCTTCAGCAGGATTATTTAAGTTATATTGGGTACTATCTTTTGACACTATCAGTTTAGCCGGATAAATCAGTTTTATGTTATAACTGGCTTTCATTATTCGAGTATAGTAGGGAGACATTTCTCTTCTCTTGGTTAGAGTTTCCATTGAAAAATCTTGAAACATTAATAATTTATGTGTACCCACTACCAGTGTCTGTAATTTTCAGTAATATTTAAGAAATGTCAATTTATCCTGAAAGTTGACAAATTTGAATATCACCGCTCGAGGCCTAGTGTTTGTCTGATCTTCTCTACGGTATCCAATTCTATGAGCCTGTTCCACCAAGAAAGGGGTAGCAGGCAGAGGTATATGTAAAGCCTGGGGCAATGTATTTGTTACAAAAGTCATTAAGTCCTGAAATTCAGGCAGTTCTGGTAACCCAACAATTTTTAAATTACTCCGTCTAGAGCGATTCTCAAGATCTTCTATTTTTGTTAGCAACATCGCTATAGTTTTACTATGTGACATTAATATAGGTTCAAGTTTGTTATGTTGATCTTCTAGATCAGATATTCTTTTCTCAGCCTCATCTATTCTTGTAGCGAACTGTCTGACTTCCGTCGTTAAGTTACAAATCTCTTGTCGGATCTCTGATTTAATAGCCTCTAGTTGCGGAGTTAGGAGTTTTGAGACCTCAGCTGCAAACTCTGCCGTACTGATATTCATAGGATTCACTAGCCCTTTATCAGGGGGGACCTCTATACTGGAGTCAGGGTTTCTGTTATTTCCCTTTTTCTCCTTTTGTTTCGGTGGCATTTTTGGGGATGAACTTTTGTTAAGTACAAATTTATCCATGCGACTATGACTATTATAATGTGTCTATATAGATTCCCTTTCTCTCACCCTTCCTTTAATAAAATATAATACTATAAAAAAGATGTGAGAAAGAAAGAAAAAAAAAAGAGAGGAAAAAGAAAACGCGTGTAAATTAAATAGGCCTAAACCAGGTGAATATAACCAGTACGGTTACACAAAATGTGCAACATTTCTTGTGCAAACTATATAAATATATTGAGATAAAGCTCAACTGTGTGTAAATTGAATTATTACCTTTACGCAATCAACAAGATGCACACAGATAGACCAAGTAACAAACAATCACGCAATATTCGTGCATTAAGTGCCTATGACAAATTGTATCTTAATAATCATATTTACGTGTGAAAACATTCAAATATTGCCAAGGAGAGAGGAGAGATACTCTTCCCTGTGTGTGAAGTGCACTAAAAGGTGACAATAAATTAAACTTTATAAAGGCGAGATAGTCACTTAGTTATAGACCAAGGGTATAATTTAATGGATCCCCAATTGAAAAAAGATATTCTTCTGCAATCTACCTCCCAGTACGGGGGGGGGGGGGGGGACTACTAGGAAAATGGCTGTGGATTATTTATTGTAGGAAAAGGATAATCCCTTGGTTATAAGCTGGGGGTGTAACTTGATGGGACCTCGATTTAGGGGATTTCAGGAAACCAATCTGATAGCTCTTTGTTCAGCTTACAATAAAGATACTAGATTAAATAGTTAACGTTAGATATATTATAGCCCAAGCCCTAGATCCTAGTCAGAGAACACTCTTGGGATAAATTATTTAAAAAAGACAATTTGAGAGATGCTGAGCGCCCAAGAGAATAAGATAGTTTTTGGGGGCACAGACATGTGTTATAACTCTATAATAGGCCAGAGCCGTAATCACTGCTAGAGGGCCTGTTGTAACACAGTTACAAAAGTGTTAGAAAATATGTTACAGGCTATATATTCAGGAGAAGACCAACAGCAGCCTATTGTAATACGGTTGTAAAAGTGTTAGAAAATGAGTTTACAAGCTGTATATTCAGGAGAAAACCAACAGCAGCCTATTGTAACACAGTTGTAAAAGTGTTAGAAAATATGTTACAAGCTGTATATTCAGGAGAAAACCAACAGCAGCCTATTGTAATACAGTTGTAAAAGTGTTAGAAAATGTGTTACCAGCTGTATATTCAGGAGAAGACCAACAGCAGCCTATTGTAACACAGTTGTAAAAGTGTTAGAAAATATGTTACCAGCTGTATATTCAGGAGAAGACCAACAGCAGTCTATTGTAACACAGTTGTAAAAGTGTTAGAAAATATGTTACCAGCTGTATATTCAGGAGAAGACCAACAGCAGCCTATTGTAACACAGTTGTAAAAGTGTTAGAAAATATGTTACAAGCTGTATATTCAGGAAAAGACCAACAGCAGTCTATTGTAACACAGTTGTAAAAGTGTTAGAAAATATGTTACAAGCTGTATATTCAGGAAAAAACCAACAGCAGCCTATTGTAACACAGTTGTAAAAGTGTTAGAAAATATGTTACCAGCTGTATATTCAGGAGAAAACCAACAGCAGCCTATTGTAACACAGTTGTAAAAGTGTTAGAAAATATGTTACCAGCTGTATATTCAGGAGAAGACCAACAGCAGCCTATTGTAACACAGTTGTAAAAGTGTTAGAAAATGTGTTACAAACTGTATATTCAGGAGAAGACCAACAGCAGCCTATTGTAACACAGTTGTAAAAGTGTTAGAAAATGTGTTACAAGCTGTATATTCAGGAGAAAACCAACAGCAGCCTATTGTAACACAGTTGTAAAAGTGTTAGAAAATATGTTACCAGCTGTATATTCAGGAGAAGACCAACAGCAGTCTATTGTAACACAGTTGTAAAAGTGTTAGAAAATATGTTACCAGCTGTATATTCAGGAGAAGACCAACAGCAGCCTATTGTAACACAGTTGTAAAAGTGTTAGAAAATGTGTTACAAACTGTATATTCAGGAGAAGACCAACAGCAGCCTATTGTAACACAGTTGTAAAAGTGTTAGAAAATGTGTTACAAGCTGTATATTCAGGAGAAAACCAACAGCAGCCTATTGTAACACAGTTGTAAAAGTGTTAGAAAATGTGTTACAAGCTGTATATTCAGGAGAAGACCAACAGCAGCCTATTGTAACACAGTTGTAAAAGTGTTAGAAAATGTGTTACAAACTGTATATTCAGGAGAAGACCAACAGCAGCCTATTGTAACACAGTTGTAAAAGTGTTAGAAAATGTGTTACCAGCTGTATATTCAGGAGAAAACCAACAGCAGTCTATTGTAACACAGTTGTAAAAGTGTTAGAAAATGTGTTACAAGCTGTATATTCAGGAGAAAACCACCAGCAGTCTATTGTAGCACAGTTGTAAAAGTATTAGAAAATATGTTACAAACTGTATATTCAGGAGAAGACCAACAGCAGCCTATTGTAACACAGTTGTAAAAGTGTTAGAAAATGTGTTACAAGCTGTATATTCAGGAGAAGACCAACAGCAGCCTATTGTAACACCGTTGTAAAAGTGTTAGAAAATGTGTTACCAGCTGTATATTCAGGAGAAAACCACCAGCAGCCTATTGTAACGCAGTTGTAAAAGTGTTAGAAAATATGTTACAGGCTATATATTCAGGAGAAGACCAACAGCAGCCTATTGTAACACAGTTGTAAAAGTGTTAGAAAATGTGTTACAAGCTGTATATTCAAGAGAAAACCAACAGCAGCCTATTATAACACAGTTGTAAAAGTGTTAGAAAATGTGTTACAAGCTGTATATTCAGGAGAAGACCAACAGCAGCCTATTGTAACACAGTTGTAAAAGTGTTAGAAAATGTGTTACAAGCTGTATATTCAGGAGAAGACCAACAGCAGCCTATTGTAACACAGTTGTAAAAGTGTTAGAAAATGTGTTACAAGCTGTATATTCAGGAAAAAACCAACATCAGTCTATTGTAGCACAGTTGTAAAAGTGTTAGAAAATGTGTTACAAGCTGTATATTCAGGAGAAGACCAACAGCAGTCTATTGTAACACCGTTGTAAAAGTGTTAGACAATATGTTACCAGCTGTATATTCAGGAGAAGACCAACAGCAGCCTATTGTAACACAGTTGTAAAAGTGTTAGAAAATGTGTTACAAGCTGTATATTCAGGAGAAGACCAACAGCAGCCTATTGTAACACAGTTGTAAAAGTGTTAGAAAATGTGTTACAAGCTGTATATTCAGGAGAAGACCAACAGCAGCCTATTGTAACACAGTTGTAAAAGTGTTAGAAAATGTGTTACAAGCTGTATATTCAGGAGAAAACCAACAGCAGTCTATTGTAGCACAGTTGCAAAAGTGGAGAAAATATGTTACAAGCTATATAATCAGGAGAAAGCCAACAGCAACCACAGGACTGTCTTTATATGTCCTTTTCCTTGATATAGATTATATAGCGTTTGGCAATGTTTAAGTTCAAAGCCTTCCCAGCTCAGATGGAACTGCACTGTTCGTGATTATATAGGAGAAAGCAAAGTTGAACAGACATAAAGATACAGTACCAACAATCACCCGACCGGTGATATTATACAGAGTCCGGTGCTTGTTCACAGATCACCTGCTCCGGAACAAAGATTGGAGTGTGGGGCCAAATATATCTTTCTGATTGTTCCCGGGTAAATGCGGCTATCAAAACTCACAGTCCATAGCAACGAAGGGGAGTTTAACAACAATTGCTTGGATCCTCAGCAGCGCAAGCCTGCCGTTAACTTTATACGGCCCACTCATGCAAGCCCGTATTGGATGGATACAGCAGATGTATAGGGCCTCTGACTCTCGGGTGCTACTTTACCGCCCACGCACCTCCAGTATTGTCTTCCCGCACAGGCGGGAGTCTGAGAGCAGGCAGACTTACGGATATCGCCTTCCTGTCAGGGCTTCCAAGGTGTGCAGGGTTTCTTCCACGCAGAGAACTGCAAGCAACAACCGGGTCTCCACCAATAGGATGTATGCAGCTCCACCACAGTGGATCCGACCCGTGCCCACTCACCAGCGACACGTCTCTCCACCAGCATCCAGGGTGTCTGCCTTCCACAGAAAAGTCACCTGGCGTACAACCCAAGTTGATTAGGAGGTAAGCAGGACACTCTCACTGCCCGACAGGCTCCAATCTGCAGGTACCACTTTCACTACCACGTAGCTTACAGGTGTTGATGTACTGTAGGTCCACAGCAGTAGCAGTAAGCTGTGTTTTAAAGTTTAGGCAGCCTTCAAACCTGCATAAGAGCCCAATAGCTCTAGGTTCCAGTTACTTGCTACCAAGTCTGCAGCATGAAATACAGGTTCGGCTCACCGCTCACCGAGACCGTGGTAGTCTGGCGGTTAGTTCAGTTGTTGCACATGATAGGTTAATAGCCCGAGTCTCTGATAAACTGCCGTGCATTAGCCAACATGCACTATTAGGCTAAAGTGGAGGACCTCCTTTTGCGGGACCGCTGATCCCAGTACCCAGACCGTCCGAGGCCAAGGGCACTGCAATAGGCTGGTCAATGTACTGTCTCACATACGAGCTGCGGAGTCTTAGCAGAGAGCTACCTGCAGCTACCTGTCGGAAGTCTATCCATCTAATTTCAAAACTGATATAGTTTATTTCTTACCTTATCCGAAACTCACTTACTTCTTTGGTCAGAGTCTTTGGCTTCCTATGTATAAGGCCTATATAAATAGGGCATTTTCATAGACTTTGCTGAAGCCCAGAGTAAATTCTCCCTTCTGCCCACACTTTGTTTTGAATATTTCAGCTTAGGTAGCCAACTAAGGGCGTGGGGATTCCCCAAGAAAGACATTTATGAGAGGACAGCCTGGGAAAACAGATGGACTAACAGTTCATCAACTAAAGGATCTCTCCACTATAACCTCTTCATCTCTCCCTTGAGCTCCTCCAAACCTAATCTATATCATTCTTTGGAAAGAGGCCTATACTTCACGGTGAATGCCATAGCTTGGTTTCATGAAACTACATTTGCTGAAAAAAGCCTTACATTGCACCACACTTTGGGAGTTATATTATAATTTGACAGTGAGGTGGCACCTAGTACCCACAAGATATTTCACTCTTTTTTCCCCCTATGTTGGAGATGCTGTGGTACATGGGACACAGTGACTAATATATGGTGGGGCTGCCCTAAGACTAGGACTCAATGAAGTTCTATGTTTGCAGCTGCCCATGCACTGGGAATTTGAGTAAACTCCACTCCAGATGTGAGTCTCCTGCATTTAGGTACCAAGAATCCCAAAACCAAGCAAATATGTCCTGCTCTAACTTCTTATGGCAACAAAATTGACTGGAAACAGAGAAACTCTCCCTCCTCTGCTCAAGTGAAATCTCTCATGTATACTTCAAAACCATGGAGCAGTACACCTTTCCAACACTTAACAAGTATGACCTTTATATTACAACATGGGCCCCCTGGACTGAAATTTATGGAGATTAGAGAATATACCCTTTGGCCCTGAGATGTATTTTTTTATTTCTCTCTTTTTCTCTCTATTCCTTGTTTCTCCCCGCTAGATCCCACTGACCACTTTATCATCAGCTAATAGCTGAATACTTGGTTTAAACTGTGATACAGACTGTCTCAGTGCACTTTTCTTTTAACACATAGAAATGCTTATACAATGATGAATATATTAGTCTTGCCTATACTACCATGGCATTTAAAAGACTTAGGCCTAGATTTGGAGTTTGGCGTTAGCCGTGAAAACCAGCGTTAGAGGCCCCTAACGCTGGTTTCTTACGGACTCCGGTATTTAGAGTTCAGTTACCGACACTCAAAAATCACCCAACGCTCAAAATTCTACCGACAGCTCAGACCCAGTAGTTAACATATACCGACAAAATAAACATTCACGAATCACAAAACAAATATTACACAAAGTACACTTACACTCATACAAACACTACACTATATATATTTTTTAGATTTATTAATTTTTCATCAAAATGCAAAGGATTAAAGTTGCGAGATCTCGGGTGTTAGAAAAAAAACAACACAAATCCATTTTCCCATTGACTTACATTGACACACGGGAAAAGACCCTCATATACCTACATCTAACTAATAACATTATCACAAATATACACTCATCGATGCATACAAACAATATACACCACATGACATACACAAAATATTTATTTATTACAAAAAGAACACAATTTAGTTACTTTTTCACGCAAGCTTATGACGTCACTCACTTTACGAGGAAAACCAGTCTTTGAAAAAAAAATTACTAAATTTTAGAGCCTCCATTGACTTCTATTGGGAAGACGTGCTCGTGCACGCGACACACACATTTCCCTAACGCACGCAAATAGCGTAGACCGAAAAACTCCAAATACCAGCGCTAGAAAATACATGCTTTTATGCGTTAGACCCAGCTATGATAAATAGATCAAGAAATGACTATTTCCCTATGGTGGACTTATGGATTGTACTTATTGAATATTCACAACACCATTAAATTGTTTCAGACTTTTATATTACATCAACTACAAATCAACATCACTAGTAACAAACTTTTTTATCAAAATATTACATTTAAACGGACACAAAAATATTGTAAACTTTTCAGGATTCACAAACAGTACACAATGGGAAACAATTCTCATTTACCTTTATTATTGCATTTCATTTATTCAACTCATATGCTTGCAGCAACAGCATATCTACATAGGCTTAACACATGATCACTCATGGATGCACATACATTACTTTTAACATTCACTCATACATGTGCATTCAAATGATGGGGGAAAAACACATTACATTCTCTCTAGGAATCACAAAACAGAACATATGGATTTTACTGTACTTTTAACATCATGATTCCATCACAAGAAACCATTAGGAATTACGTACAAGAAGAACATCATTACACCAGATTACAGATGTCACTTTATGGGAAGGAACAACAATGCCAGACCGCTATATAGAAGTCAGCATATGTGGGACACAATCACAATATATACGTACATGTACATAACACGCATCACCCATCACGCAACCACAAAGCACACATTTAGATTTTATTCAGCACACAATAACAATGTAGCACAATACAACAACACAATGAGGATTTCAGAACTACATAGGCAGGTTAATAATATCATGACGTCATTAGAAGATTCAACCATACACATCACAGATTCACCACTGTACCGCCCCTTTCTGAACTTTAACACTCAATACTACAATACAACATATACGTAAAGAACAGTTTGGAACACCATTATTAGTGCGATTTGAATGGGACAATTAATAAATATTGTCAGATCGCAAATCACTTATATATATAATACTACAGATGACAGCCGGAAGTTATTCAGCATTAGTGCGATTTGAAAGGGACGCATACAATATTGACAGCTTGGCAATCACTTATATATATAATACTACAGATGACAGCCGGAAGTTATTCAGTATTAGTGCGATTTGAAATGGACGCATACAATATTGATAGCTCGGCAATCACTTATATATACAATACTACAGATGACAGCCGGAAGTTCTGAATTATTATTGCCATTTTAAATGAACGAGTACAATATTGACATCTCGGCAATCACTTATATATACAATACTACAGATGACAGCCGGAAGTTATTCAGTATTAGTGCCATTTGAATGGGACGCATACAATATTGACAGCTCGGCAATCACTTATATATACAATACTACAGATGACAGCCGGAAGTTATTCAGTATTATTGAGATTTGAATGGGACGCATACAATATTGACAGCTCGGCAATCACTTATATATACAATACTACAGATGGCAGACGGGAAGTTCTGAATTATTATTGCGATTTTAAAGGGACGCATACAATATTGACAGCTCGGCAATCACTTATATATACAATACTACAGATGGCAGACGGGAAGTTCTGAATTATTATTGCGATTTTAAAGGGACGCATACCATATTGACTGCTCGGCAATCACTCATATATATACAATACTACAGATGGCAGATGTTACTTTATCGTTTACAAACAATATTGCAGCAACATTGATCGATCACATTCGATGCACATTATACACAACTATGCACTTTCATTCATGTTAGCCTGGACGTGTGCTTGTTACTATAAGATCGCGTTTAAGAAATATTGATTACGCATATGATCAAACATTACAAACATGCACTGTATGTGTGATATTTGACACTTTCACATTGAGATTCATTGTGGGAAAACAACATTTCAGCAAACAACAAAAAAACGCCCACTGTGAAAGCATTCGCGCCGCTCACATACAAACAGGTGAATACAATCAGCAATCATTACAAACTCACTACCATTGGACTAATTGTACTATAAATCCCCCAAACAACATGGCCAAAGCATCACTTGTGATCCACATCAGATCAAGTGCATACCTTGTTACGCTGTTTTGAAAGATGGATGACGATGACATGGTAGACACTGCTGGTGCTGCTATTGGCGAACTAGCTGTTGATCGAATCAGGCAGCCTCGGCGGCTCAGACTGAGACGAAGGGGTCGTCTGGTTCGAGGTCCTCCTGTCTACAGGGTGAGACCCACCTTGGAAAACATGAGTGACTTTGAGGTTTATGATAAGTATCGGCTCAATCGCGAACAGCTCATTGGCCTTTACGATCTTCTTAAACCTCATTTGGAGCCACGTATAAGAATAAGGACTGCTGTTCCCGCCATGAGTAAGATGCTAAGTTGTCTATACGTCCTGGCCTCCGGGAGTTTTCAATCCGGAGAAATGTACATGCATGGCCTGGCTCAAGGTACATTCTCTGTGGTGTTTGATAACTTTCTGGATGCCATGGTACGTATCAGTAAGCAATACATAGGATTCCCACAGAATGATGGTGATTAGAGGCGCCTGAAGCGGGAATTCTTTGATATTGCTGAATTGCCCAATGTCTTGGGAGCCATTGATTGTACCCACATTGCGCTGTGTGCTCCAATTGATGACTTGCCCTTCAGAAATCGCAAACATTTTCATAGCCTCAGGCAGTTAAAATAGGCAGTTAAAAAGCCATATTATTTTAAGTG
This sequence comes from Bombina bombina, assembly GCF_027579735.1. Lineage (NCBI taxonomy): Eukaryota > Metazoa > Chordata > Amphibia > Anura > Bombinatoridae > Bombina > Bombina bombina. Next base: position 23,121,383 of record NC_069504.1, read on the forward strand.
ACTGTATTTTGCTTTCTCTCCCCCTCCTTTCCCATCGGCCCTTTTTGCCTACGGGTCATACCACAACTCCTTTTTCCCAAATTGCTCTGAAGTGAGAAACACCCCTGGGGAGAGATTGACTTTCAAACATAGATGTAAGTGCCCAGCGGCAACAAAGAGCCTTTATTAAATACAGCAGCACCCCTTCCCTAACAGACCTCATATCTCCCTTGATGGCGGAGTAGAAAAACATCAGTTAGGGGAGTGCCAGGCTTCTTGTCTCCATACATCCTACCTTACAGGGGCTACTACAACTACACTACGCACGAATCACCTGTAGTACCTATCTAGCCAGACCCCTTCATCATAATGTCTAATGCACAAAGAAAGAAGCAAAAGCAATCTGATGTCCCAAAAAGGACCCTCTCAGATCATTTTACCAGTAAAGCTCATTATGAACAGGATTTTTCGGATGAGGATTCTAGAGAGTCATTACCTTCTAACAAAGATTCTTGCAGAGCCACCCCCCTTCTCAACGAAAGGTCAACCAATACATACGGTTCTATAATGGAATCCATAAAGGAGCTATCTGAAAAAATGGACTCTCATCATGCCTCCATTAAACATGATTTGAAAATGACAGTCTCAGAGCTGAAGCGAGATATTTCATCCCTAGGGGATAGAACGGAGACTTTGGAGAAAAAGCAAGAAGACTTACATCTGGATCACTCTAATTTGTTAGCCTACACTCAAACATTGGCAGAAACTGTCTCAGATCTCGAATCGAAAATGGCGGACATGGAGGATAGATCCCGCCGAAATAACTTGAGGATACGCGGTATCCCGGAAGATGTAGATTCTGTAGCACTCCCTAAATATCTCATGGATCTGTTCTCTGAACTCCTGGGCCCTATACAAACACAAGATGCCATTATGGACAGGGCACATCGAGCTATGCGCCCAAGAACCTCACCCTCAGGTTCTTCTAGAGACGTGATAGTGAGGCTACATTACTTTACCTTCAAGGAAAAGATCCTTAGAGCCTCTTTTCAAAACAAAACCTTGAAAGACCCATTCCAGGCAATCCAGATATTCCCCGATATCTCAACCTATACCTTATTTAAGAGACGCACATTTCAGCATGTCACCCAATGTCTGAGGCAGAATGGTATCAAATATAGATGGGGGTTCCCTGTAAAGCTGTACTTCCAAGTAGAGGACCGTTCTTACTCCATCTCCTCTCTAGAACAAGGAGTAAAGCTTCTACAGTCCCTACAACTTCTTCATGTACCGGACCAGCCGAAAGAATCTACAGGGAGGCCTACTAGATTGAACGTCTCCGCTCCTTCCTGGAGATCCTTACCACAAACCTTCAGCTACCAAACCAAGAGGAAAGATGTCCTTCATCAAGCAGAGGACACTTGACCGTAGATTGATTGGAGCATAGAGACATGCAAGATTTTCAACACCACTCTACAGTATATTCAACCCCCTTACTCATAGACAATTGTTTTTGAACTTCTGGTTTCAGGGAGGCTCTCTGATTCCAGGACTAAATACAGTTAAAGCGAAGGGACTTTGGCTTGTCGGTGATGTATTGCTTTAACTATATTATAAATGGTTGTTATCGGTTGTATCTGTTTGTTACATATTTTCAATGTTTAGGTTTTTCTCTTATGTTTTTTTTCTTGTTTCTTTTTCTTTTTTTTAATTTATCTAAAGTGTCTAACACAGTTCCATACCTCCTAGCTTGGAGATATATTTTGCCCTGGTCTCTATTTAGCTAGTAGTACACTGACTTAATCCCCTATACTTCTGAGGCTCACACATACACCCCAAATTAGGTATTTTCATTATTCGCATTGACAAATCCTACACCCTCGCCCACACCTCACTTAGACACCTAGATGGAGGCCTTCCTACATACACATGCCTTACACCACCATACATTTGGTATTTAATTCTCTGCCCTATGCGAGATATCCTCAGAAGGACCCATATAATCTGACACTGCACGCTTAGAAAGACAACCTTGAATATGATAGGTGTAATAACAACGCGAGTTTTGGTATCAGCCTCCTTAGCCATGTGTTCAAGGTACATATACTCCCGAATACTCTTCTCACAATCACAGAGATTTACGTATTGATATACCTATTTACATTGTTTATCTTATTGAACATTGGTTATCTGGTTTCAATGTATTCCTTCATGTTGCTGAATATATTTCTCTTATTTATTGTTTGTCTCTAAAGGGAATAAAGAGGGACAAAAAAAACAAAAAAAAAAACAGTTTTCTTGAAAGTCCCCCAACACACGTTAAGGCTGATTACAATGCTGTGATTCACCCTATGAGATCTAGCCTCTCCTCAAATCCCAGGAAAGATCTATGATGTAGCTATTGAAGTTGTTAATTATATTTCTTAGATATTTGAATATGACAGCCGTTCTTATTTATTCCCCAAATCACATTTTAATAAGAAGCAGAGCCATATGACCCTGTTGCCCCTTTTCAATAATTGATACTATTCTACTTTTTGAAAGTAGGCCCTCTAGGGACCATTACCCTGTACTTAAAGAGGTGATCACTCATAGAGTCTTAACCGTATTCTAATTTTTATTAATCTAGTTCTAAATCCTTATTTTCTAGCTATATATATCTCAATATAAACTTGGGTTTCTTTTGTCCTATTATTATTTTGTCTTTGTTATTTATTGTTGTAAAGGGTCGCATATGTTGAACTGCAAATATTAATACTGTACTCCTTAATACATATGTATGTATATATATATATATATATTTTTTTTTCATATGACTGTTGACTGTATACTTGACTTTACTAAGAAACGACCACCTATGCTGATCCCCTTTGAGTCACAATCACACGCACCTGTGCATACTCCTCTATATTTGAACCCCTGCTCTTCCATCACCCTTATTAGGTGGAGACGTTCCACTCTGATTCAATGACCTCCTGGCACTCCCCTACCTCTCTCATACATAGTAACTCTTGCCCTCTTCTCTTTTGATTCCTCTTCTTACCCCCTTCCTGTCCACATTTCCTTACCACTACCCCCCTTTTCCTCAAGAGACTGATATTCCCCCCATTGCTTTTACTTTTATTTATTTATTTATTAATTATTATTTTTTTTTTTTTTTTTTTTTTATATATTGCTTTTCTCTCTCACGACCACTTACTAAACTTGGTTCACCACTAACGCATAGTTACTAGTGCGCCTCCAAGAGCACTATTATCCACATACTACCTGCTGCTCCTTTTCCCCCCCCTCCAGGCCCCTTCCCCTCACCACTTTCGAGCGGCTTTTGCCCGCTGCAACCCTCCCCCCTTATATTATTTACCGTATATCCCATCTCTTCAGTTCCCTAACTGATAGTCTTTATCTAGTGGGTCACATATTTCTACCCTTACCCGTCTTTTCCCTCCCCCTTACCCCCCCTTTTTTTTTTTTTTTTTTCTCTCTGACTTTGCTATAATGGCACAACTTCGTATACTTACACTAAATACGCAGGGACTCAACTCTCCCACTAAGCGTAGCCTACTAGTAAATATGCTCCAAAGATCTAGAGTTGAAGTCGCCTTTATACAGGAGACACATTGGATAACAAATACAGATATCCCTAGATTGACCAAGAGATTTCCAGTTGTTATGTCGGCCCCATACACCTCCAAATCTAGAGGAGTTGCAATTATGATTAGTTCATCACTCACATTCGAAACCATATATGAAGAAAGAGATCCTCAGGCCAGATGTATTATATTAATATGTAAATTAAATGACAAATTAGTCACACTAGTCAATATTTACGCCCCTAATGTAAGACAAATCAAATTCCTTAAACAACTCCTGGTTTCAGTCTCGGCGGTCAAACAAGGCGAGTTAATTCTTGGAGGAGACTTCAATTTAATTTGGGATCCCGTACTAGATAGGATAGGACCTAAGATCTCTCTATCTGAAAGAACCACTCATCCTCTGTCAGTAGCGTTTCAAAAATTGCTTTGCCCATACAATCTGTATGATGTGTGGAGAGCTTTTCATCCAATGGATAAAGAGTTCACTTTTTATTCCCCCTCCCATAAGTCTCACACACGTATAGATTTCATTTTTCTTAGTGCACGTGCCCTAGAACATGTTACTTATGCGAAGATCTCCCCGATTTCATGGTCTGACCATGACTCTCTATTGATAATTATCGGTCCAAACCTAACTTCTTTACATCCCCCGATGTGGAGACTCAAAGATTTCCTAGTAACACACCCTATATACCAGACTGAGGCTAAAGAAGCTATCACTGACTTCTTAACCACTAACGATACACCTCAAGTCTCTACCGAGGTCATTTGGGCCTCCCTTAAAGCAGTTCTTAGAGGACACTATATTGCTAAGGCCTCTCATCTGCAGAAAACGCGGGGAGCGACTCTGGCATCTCTTACCTGTCAACTTAGATCCATCAGAAATCAATTGTCTTCCTCTTATTCCACGACATTAAATACACAACTCACTGAAGTGATGCAGCAAATTAAAAGAATTGAGTATCAGAGAACCCAAACTAATCTTGAAAAGCTCAACCAGATATATTATTATAGGTCCAATAAGGCCTCTTCACTTCTAGCTATGAAATTGAAATGTAGGACAGCGCAGACTAAAATAACTCGCATACAAACAACAAATAGTATAGTGACCTCTCCTAGAGACATCGGAGAGACCTTCAGGAAATTTTACTCCAAATTGTATAACCTAGAAGCCAGTGAGCCTCATAAACTTGACTCCACCGCCGAGATTTCCGCATTTTTGGGAACACTGAACTTGCCTACAGTTCCACAAGAGGCACAATCAGTTATCTCGGCTGCAATTACCCTTGAAGAGGTATATCTCAGTATAAAAGGCATTAAAACTGCTAAATCCCCAGGTCCCGATGGTTTCACGGGGCAATTTTATAAAACTTTCGAACCTATTCTGACTCCTATTCTATGCAGGGTCTTCAATGAGGTGAAAAGCAGAGGTTGTTTCAGAACTGAGTTTCTAGAGGCCGTTATTACCACAATTTTGAAACCTGGCAAAGACCCCCTAGATTGTGGTAGTTATCGTCCTATTTCCCTCCTCAATTTAGATACGAAGCTTTACGCAAAAATCATAGCTACACGATTATCCAGAGTAATTCCGAGTCTGGTTCATACAGACCAAGTCGGATTCATCCCGCAGAGGGAGGGACCGGATGCCACAAGACGGGTCCTAGATATATTACTGGAGGCAGCCAGACTAAAAGTTCCCATGCTCGCCCTGTCACTAGATGCTGAGAAAGCCTTTGACAGGGTGAGCTGGGACTACCTGTGGGAGACTCTTCGAGTGTTCGGATTTCCGAACGATTTTATCTTGGCCGTTAAAGCTTTATATTCGGGTCCTTCGGCTAGAGTGCGGGGAGTAGGATTCCAATCTGCCTCTCTAGAAATTTCAAACGGTACCAGGCAAGGGTGCCCTCTCTCACCACTCCTTTTTGCTCTTTCAATAGAGCCCTTAGCTCAGGCAATTATATTGAATCCAACTATCTCAGGAATCACTTTTGGGAAGTCACAGCACAAGATAGCATTGTACGCTGATGACATTACACTCCTTCTAACTAACCCATCCACTTCGGTACAGGCTGTTTTTCAACTCTTGACTCGCTTCGGTAGACTTAGCCATTACAAATTAAATATCAGTAAGACAGAAGCTCTACATCTGAACATACCACCACCAGACTTGACTACCTTGCAGAAACAATTTACTTTTCAATGGTCTGCAAATAGTATAAAGCTTCTGGGAACACACCTTAGTATATCTATACCTACGGTGATTACTAAAAACTATGTGGACAGGCTCCCTGAATGGCGGAGACTTTTGTAGTCCTGGGAGTTCCGGGAGATTTCTTGGACTGGCAGAATAACTGCCATTAAGATGTCTTTTATCCCTAAGGTTCTTTACCTATTCCGCTCTCTACCAGTCAATATACCTAGACCTATACTAAACAGATTGCAGAGTCTTATCACCAATTATATTTGGAAGGGTAGAAAGCCTAGAACCTCAACGCGTACACTACAGAGGGACACCACAAGTGGCGGTCTTGGTTTGCCAAACATTCTTTACTATTATCAGGCGGCACGATTGGCCCATCTACTGAGCTGGAGTGATAATACGACTACCCCATCCTGGAGGGAAATAGAGCAATCACTCCTCCCTTGGGAACTATCACTCTCCGATCTCCCATGGATTCCCTCACATAGACAGGGCTCCCTTCAAATCACCCACGCCGTAATTTCTGACCTACTTAAGTTTTGGAATCAGATTCGGCACCTTTCTTCTATCGCACCACATCCCTCCCCAAGGCAGACAATAGCTAGTTCCCTCTTTTGTTTGCCTGACGCACACATAGCAGTGTGGCGTGGATTTGGGGTTACTATGATTTCAGATTTTTATAGTAGCACAAATACGCTTTCACACAGTAGAGTTTGCGAGGATCTCATGATCCCTCCCCCACTTCATTTTGAAGCTTTTCGTTTCTGCTCTCTTCTTAGAGCATGGGGATTTCCTAAGCAGGATGTTAGGGAACCCACTGTATGGGAACACAGATGGTCTTCAACTTCCTTGACAAGAGGAATTCTCTCGTTCCACTATGACCTTCTACTTGATTCTCAACCATGCCTAAAGATCTCGCAACATCTTGCTTGGGAGAGAGAGCTTGAGTTCACCGCTGATACTGAGACCTGGAATAGGGAGATACTATTTACCAGAAAATTACTCCATTGTGCAACCTTATGGGAGCTATTCTATAAGATCACGGTTAGATGGCATCTTGTACCTTATACTCTTCATAAAATACATACCAATCACCCCCCTACTTGTTGGAGAGGATGTGGTATGCTAGGTACGCAGAGTCATATCTGGTGGTCCTGCCCCAAAATCACACAAGTTTGGACGCAATTGTTCCAGATCTGCAAGTCATTCAACTTTGCTTACACACTTAGCCCTCAGACTTGTCTCCTACATATAGGATTTCCAACTATGCCCCAAGCCCATAAATCTCTCATTATCTATCTACTCATGTCCACTAAATTAGAGATAGCCAGAGCATGGAAACAGAAATCACCCCCTGCTTTTTCACAAATTATGTCCACTATACATTTTATACAGAACATGGAGTCCTACTCTTACTCTGTACTTGATAAGATGGACACGTATATTGATATCTGGGCTCCATGGATAGAGAAGTTTCCAAAGTAAAGACCTGATATTCTACCTATTTCTCGTCTTATTTTATATTATATCTCTTCATCTTTACCTATGGTTTGTTTTTTTTTTTCTCTTCTCTCCTTTCCTTCCCCCTCTTCCCCATTCCTTCCCACATACCTATAAGATGTGACTTTTGAGACACCTAATGAGATGGGATATTATTTGCTGTGTGACATAAAATGTAAAATGAGAACTGTTATATTCCTTTCACCAACTTGTAGACCCTGATCATCTATGTATCAACTATGGTTGACTTTACACATCTCTTATGTTATACTTTATGTTATGTCGATTGACCTTTGTAACCTTTTGGTCATTTGAACAGTTGATGATCCCTGTGTGGATACACTCAATGTTGGTATATTATGTAATTGACTGTTATTCTATTTGTTCTCACAATAAAAAGATTTAAAAAAAAAAAAAAAAAAAATAGCAATGCACATGGGTGAGCCAATCACAAGAGGCATCTAGATACTGAGCCTATCTAGATATGCTTTTCAGAGAAGTATATCAAGAGAATGAAGCAAATTAGATAATAGAAGTAAATTGGAATGTTGTTTAAAATTGTATTCTCTATCTGAATCATGAAATAAATGTTTTGGGTTTAATTTCCCATTAAATTCTTTTGACAAACTGCATTGTAGCCAATGTTGACTCGTTGGCCTCTATTTATGAAAGGTCTTGCGGACCTGATCCGACAGTGCGGATCAGGTCTGCAAGACCTCGCTGAATGCGGAGAGCAATACGCTCTCCATATTCAGCATTGCACCAGCAGCTCACAAGAGCTGCTGTTGCAACGCCGCCCGTTGCTGACTCGCGGCCTATCGGCCGCCATCAGGGAGATTTCAATAAACCCGATCGTATTCGATCGGGTTGAATTGCAGCGATTCCTGTCCGCCTGTTTAGAGCAGGTGGACAGGGTTATGAAGCAGCAGTCTTTAGACCGCTGCTTCATAACTGCTGCTTCTGGCGAGTCTGAAGACTCGCCAGAAACACGGGCCCACAAGCTCCATTCGGAGCTTGATATATAGGCCCCTTAGGAGCTTCACGTGCGTGAGCTCAATGTTATCTATATGAAACACATGAACTAACACCCTCTAGTGGTGAAAAACTAACAAAATGCTTTCAGATAAGCATATGAACCTCCTAGGTTTAGCTTTCAACTAAGTATACCAAGAGAACAAAGCAAAATTGGTCATAAAAGTAAAATTGTTGTCTAAAATGATATGCCCTATTTAGATCTCTAAAGTTTTTTTTACTTGACTGTCCCTCTAATATGCACTGTGTTTATCAAATACAGATACATTACAGACACATTCAGCTATTTTGTAGTTTCAAGAGAAAGTAAACATCTGGCAGAGAAATACTTTAGGATAGCAGTTGGCCCCTGCGCTTTGTGCTTCTGGTGCTAATTAATAATTAACATCAGCCTGAAGGCTTTGTCTGTGATAGGAACAGGCTACAAGATCTTCATCACAGGGCACAGGAGCTTCATAAATGATCAGCTATGTTTGTAAATATTAATAAAAGGGCCATTTACTGCAGCTGATTTTGCAAGAAACATCTCCAGCAACGAAAATGATTTTTCCCTGCAAGAGCATCAAACTGTAGAACTCTTTGCCAGCACAATAAATTGCTTTAAAAAGGCTTTCAATATATTTTTTGAAAACAAACGGAATCCAAGTCCTTGATTGCTTGAGTGAAGTGGGCAGGAATTTTAATTGTATTACTCTCAGTTCACTTGGCAGGTTTTTATTCTAAAAAACAGATAAAAATGGATTTGTAAAGGTTGAACGCGATGAACTTGTCCTCATTCAGCATCATCTACTACACTGCTTAGCTTTTTCCCCATATACCCTAGAACATACGACCCTACTAATTGCACCTGGCTTTTACAGTGCTGACACCCTGGCCAATAAGACGCTGACACCCTGGCCAATAAGACGCTGACACCCTGGCCAATAAGACAAATACCTGCATCACTGTCCCCTGCCAGTTTGTGCAGGTTTTACTCTACAGTGATCTGGTGCTTGTCCTCACACCACCTCTTGCGTGTTACAGTCAAAGAATAGCTGCCGTAAAGAGGGAACAGAACATTGCAGTTTCTGACCCGCCCCTGAGTTCTCCTCTGACTTCCCCACTCCGCACTCTAAAGAGGAGGGGAAGGGAGGTACCAGGTATATCCAGCTAAAAGTAAACTTGGTCTAGCAATACTAATAATAATACAATTACTTAAACAAGAACTCTTAAATAACTAAAAGTCCCCACCCATCGAGATTGGGGCGAGATTAAATATGGGACATTGGGCGCAAAACCCAGTTTTTAGTTGAATTGAGCAATCACATATACGGAGCAGCATACAAGTTACACATGTATATTTTACCCATCGCCCGCAGTTTTTACTCCCATAAACTAACATAGAACTGTCGTTGCAAGTCGGTATCACATATGCAGTGCAAGGACTTACGCGCACAGAATGGAGAAATATTACTCCAATTCCACCTTGCCACACAAAGGCAGGCTCAGCAAGCCTTGCACTGACTATAAAAGTACCATAACTCCCTGGAAGCCTCTAAACCGCCATCCCCCCACATCCCAATCACTAATAAAAGTATTAACCCTTAATCCGCCAAACCCACATCGCTTAGTACATAATAAACATATTAACCTCTAGAGGCCTACTTATCAAGCCGTCAACAGTGCTTCATTCGATGGCACCAATACGCTCGCCTGACATCGCCTAACATCGCGGCCGTGGACTTGAATACACTCTCCATATTTAACAAAAAAGCTGTCAAAAAGCAGCGCACCAAATATGGAGCAATGAGCAGTAGACTGTTGTTAACTAAAAGTCATCGATCTCGCTGCTATACTGCTTTTTCACAGCTTTATTTATATACTGTCACTAAGCACCGCCACTATACTAAACTGTTTAACCCCTATCCCACCGCACCCGGAGCCCACCGCAACTTAAGTTATTAACCCCTATCCTGCCACTCCCGAAGCCCACCGCCACCTACATTATGTTCTTAACCCCTAATCTGCCGCCCCTTACACCGCCGACACCTACATTATGTTCTTAATCCCTAATCTGCCGCCCCCTACACCGCCGCCACCTACATTATGTTATTAACCCCTATCCAACTGCTCCCGAAGCCCACCGCAACTAAATAAAGTTATTAACCCCTAAACCACCCGTTCCCCACATCGCCATAAGCTAAATTAAACTATTAACCCCTAAACCTAACAACCCGCTAACTTTATATTAAATATTAACTCATCCCTATCTTATAAAAAAATTTAAACTTACCTTTAGATTTAAATTAAACTAATAATTAACCTACCCTAACTGTTATACTAAAATTACATTAAACTATATTAAACTAATAATTAAACTACCCTAACTGTTATACTAAAATTACATTAAACTATATTAAACTATTAATTAACCTACCCTAACTGTTATACTAAAATTACATTAAACTATATTAAACTATTAATTAACCTACCCTAACTATTATACTAAAATGACATTAAACTACAAATTAAATTAACTTTATTATATATTTAAACACCTAACCCTACTCAAATAATTGAAATCTAAACTAAAAAATTACTAAGTTACAAAATACTAAGAACTAAGTAACAAAAATTAACAAACACTAACGGCTAGATTACGAGTTTGGCGTTAGCCTTAAAAAGCAGCGTTAAGGTGTCCTAATGCTGCTTTTTAATGCCCGATGGTATTACAAGTTTGGCAGGTACAGGTGTACAACTCACTTTTCTTCCACGACTTTTCCATACTGCAAATGTCAATTGCGTATCCTATCTTTTTAATGGGATTTGCCTAACGCTGGTATTACAAGTCTTGGAAGAAGTGAACGGTACAGCCCCTACCTCCAAGACTACTACCGCATATAAAAGTCAGTAGTTAAGAGTTTTATGGGCTAATGCCGGAACATAAAGCTCTTAACTAAAGTGCTACAAAGTACACTAACACCCATAAACTACCTATGAACCCCTAAACCGAGGCCCCCCCCACATCGCAAACCCTATAAAAAAATTATTTAACCCCTAATCTGCCGACCGGACATCGCCGCCACCTACATTATACCTATGAACCCCTAATCTGCTGCCCCTAACATCGCCGAAACCTACATTATATTTATTAACCCCTAATCTGCCGCCCCCAACGTCGCCGCCACCTAACTACAATTATTAACCCCTAATCTGCCGACCGGACATCGCCGCCACTTACATTATACCTATGAACCCCTAATCTGCTGCCCCTAACATCGCCGACACCTACATTATTTTTATTAACCCCTAATCTGCCACCCCCAATGTTGCCGCCGCCTAACTACAATTATTAACCCCTAATCTGCCGACCGGACATCGCCCCCACCTACATTATACCTATGAACCCCTAATCTGCTGCCCCTAACATCGCCGACACCTACATTATATTTATTAACCCCTAATCTGCCGCCCCAATGTCGCCGCCACCTTCCTACAATTATTAACCCCTAATCTGCTGACCGGACATCGCCGCCACTATAATAAATGTATTAACCCCTAAACCTAAGTCTAACCCTAACCCTAACACCCCCCTAACTTAAATCTATTTTTAATAAATCTAAATAAAATTACTATAATTAAATAAATTATTCCTATCTAAAACGAAATACTTACCTATAAAATAAACCCTAATATAGCTACAATATAACTAATAGTTACATTGTAGCTTTTTTTTAAATTTATTTTTATTTTACAGGCAACTTTGTATTTATTTTAACTAGGCACAATAGTTATTAAATAGTTATTAATTATTTAATAACTACCTAGCTAAAATAAATACAAAAGTACCTGTAAAATAAACCCTAACCTAAGTTACAATTACACCTAACACTACTCTATAATTAAATTAATTACTAAAACTACCTACAATTAAATACAATTAAATTAAATAAACTAAATTACGGAAAAAAAAACACTAAATTACAGAAAATAAAAAAGAAATTACAATATTTTAAACTAATTACACCTAATCTAATCCCCCTAATAAAATAAAAAAGCCCCCCAAAATAATACAATTCCCTACCCTACACTAAATTTCAAATAGCCCTTAAAAGGGCCTTTTGCGGGCATTGCCCCAAAGTAATCAGCTCTTTTACCAGACCTTAAAAGGGCTTTTTGTGGGGCATTGCCCCAAAGTAATCAGCTCTTTTACCTGTAAAAAAAAGAAATATAATACCCCCGCAACATTACAACCCACCACTCACACACCCCTACTCTAAAACCCACCCAATCCCCCCTTAACAAAACCTAACACTACCACATTGAAGATCACCCTACCTTGAGCCGTCTTCACACAGCTGGGCACCACTGGTCATCCGATGGGGCAGAAGAGGACATCTGGACCGGCAGAAGTCTTCATCCTATCCGGGCAGAAGAGGATATCCGGGCAATAGAGGATATCCGGACCAGCAGACATCTTCATCCAAGCGGCATCTTCTATCTTCATCCATCTGACGAAGAACGGCTCCATCTTCAAGACCTCCAGCGCGGAACATCCTTATAGGCCGACGACTACCCAACGAATGGCTGGTCCTTTAAATGACGTCATCCAAAACGGCGTCCCTCGAATTCCGATTGGCTGATAGGATTCTATCAGCCAATCGGAATTAAGGTAGGAAAAATCTGATTGGCTGATTCAATCAGCCAATCAGATTGAAGTTCAATCCGATTGGATAATCCAATCAGCCAATCGTATTGAACTCACATTCTATTGGCTGTTCTGATTACTTTGGGGCAATGCCCTGCAAAAGGCCCTTTTAAGGGCTATTTGTAATTTAGTATAGGGTAGGGAATTTTATTATTTTGTTTTTTTTTTTTTATTTTATTAGGGGGATTAGATTAGCTGTAATTAGTTTAAAATATTGTATTTTCTTTTTTATTTTCTGTAATTTAGTGTTTGTTTTTTTCCGTAATTTAGTTTATTTAATTTAATTGTATTTAATTGTAGGTAGTTTAGGTAATTAATTTATTTATAGTGTAGTGTTAGGTATAATTGTAACTTAGGTTAGGGCTTATTTTACAGGTAATTTTGTAATTATTTTAGCTAGGTAGTTATTAAATAGTTAATAACTATTTAATAACTATTGTACCTAGTTAAAATAAATACAAAGTTGCCTGTAAAATAAAATTAAATCCTAAAATAGCTACAATGTAACTATTAGTTATATTGTAGCTATATTAGGGTTTATTTTATGGTTAATTATTTAGTTTTAAATAGGAATAATTTATTTAATTATAGTAATTTTATTTAGATTTATTAAAAATATATTTAAGTTAGGGGGGTGTTAGGGTTAGGGTTAGACTTAGGTTTAGGGGTTAATACATTTAATATAGTAGCGGCGACGTTGGGGGCGGCAGATTAGTGGTTAATAAATATAATGTAGGTGTCGGCGATGTTAGGGGCAGCAGATTAGGGGTTCATAGGTATAATGTAGGTGGCGGCGGTTTCAGGAGCGGCAGATTAGGGGTTAATAATATAATGCAGGGGCAAGGATGTTGGGGGCGGCAGATTAGGGGTTAATAAGTGTAAGATTAGGGGTGTTTAGACTCGGGGTTCATGTTAAGGTGTTACGTGTAGACTTAGAAAGTATTTCCCCATAGGAAACAATGCGGCTGTGTTAGGAGCTGAACGCTGCTTTTTTGCAGGTGTTAGGTTTTTTTTCAGACAGCTCAGCCCCATTGTTTCCTATGGGGAGATCGTGCATGAGCACATTTTAGCCAGCTTAATGCTGCCGTAAGCAATGCTGGTATTACAGTGAGAAGTGGCGCTAAATTTTCTCAACGCTCACTTTTCTGAGGCTAATGCAGCCATTCAGAAAACTTGTAATACCAGCGTTGTTTAAAGTGAGCGCTGGAAAAAAAAGGCTCGTTAGCAACGCAAATTTTTACCAACAAATCTTGTAATCTAGCCATAAATAACAAAAAAAATAAACACTAAGTTACACAAAATAAAAAATAAATTATCAAAGATTTAAACTAATTACACCTAATCTAAGAGCCCTATGAAAATAAAAAAGCCCCCCCCCCAAAAAAATAATAAACCCCCTAGCCTACAATAAAATACAAATAGCCCTTAAAAGGGCCTTTTGCGTTGCATTGCCCCAAAGAAATCAGCTCTTTTACCTGTAAATATAAAATACAAATACCCGCCAACAGTAAAACCCACCACCCACACAACCAACCCCCCTCAAATAAAAACCTAACTAAAAAACCAAAGCTCCTCATTGCCCTGAAAAGGGCATTTGGATGGGAATTGCCCTTAAAAGGGCATTTAGCTCTATTGCAGCCCAAACCCCTAATCTAAAAATAAAACCCACCCAATAAACCCTTAAAAAACCTAACACTAACCCCTGAAGATCCACTTACAGTTTTTAAGATCCAACATCCATCCTCCAAGAAGCCGGCAGAAGTCTTCATCCAAGCAGCCGAAGTCTTCATCCAAGCCCGCAGAAGTCTTCACCCAGACGGCATCTTCTATGTTCATCCATCCGGCGTGGAGCGGCTCCATCTTCAAAACATCCGACGCGGAGCATCCTCTTCGTTCTACGTCTTCTTCTACAATGAAGGTTCCTTTAAATGACGTCATCCAAGATGGCGTCCCTTAGATTCCACTTGGCTGATAGAATTCTATCAGACAATCGGAATTAAGGTTGAAAAAATCCTATTGGCTGTTGCAATCAGCCAATAGGATTGAGCTTTGATCCTATTGGCTGATCCAATCAGCCAATAGGATTGAGCTTGCATTCTATTGGCTGATTGAAATAGCCAATAGGATGCAAGCTCAATCCTATTGGGACGGCAGAATAGGGGTTAATAAGTATAATGTAGGTGGCGGCAGTGTCGGGGCGGCAGAATAGGGGTTAATAAGTATAATGTAGGTGGCATCAGTGTAGGGGGCGGCAGATTAGGGGTGTTTAGACTCTGGGAACATGTTAGGGTGTTAGGTGTAAACGTAACTTTTATTCTCCCATAGGAATCAATGGGATATCGGGCAGCAGTGAACATAAGCTTTCGCTGCTTTTAGGCTCTCATTGATTCCTATGGCATTCGCCGTCTCCAGGGCGGCGGATTGAAAACCAGGTACGCAGGGTCGGAATAGTGGCGAGCATACCTGGTAGTTATTTGTTAACTAGCAAAAGTAGTCAGATAGTGCCAAATGTGCTTTCGGAACATCTGTAGTGACGTAAGCATCGATCTGTGTCACACTGAGACCAGCGGATCGTATGTTACGTCACAAAATTCTACTTTTGCCGGTCTGTAGGCTTTGATAAATAAGGGGAATGAGGCTCGCCACAATTACGCTGTGGAATTCCATCGTATTTGTGGTTGACATCTTGATAAATAGGCCTCCTAATCTGCCAACCCCCAAAATGCAAAGTACCTAATTACACTATTAAAGGGACATGAAACCCACATTTTTTCTTTCGTGATTTAGAAAGAGAATGCGATTTTAAACGTCTTTCTAATTTACTTCTACTATCTCATTTATTTTATTCTCTTTATATTCTTTGCTGAAAAGCATATCTAGTTATGCTCAGTAGCTGCTTATTGGTTGCTGCACATAGAAGCCTCGTGTGATTGGCTCACACATGTGCATTGCTTTTTCTTCAACTAAGGATATCTAAAACATGACGCAAAATAAATAATAGAAGTAAATTGTAATGTTTAAATGTATATGTTCTATCTGAATCACGAAAGAAAGATTTTGGGTTTAGCGGCTCTTTAACCTTTAATTTGCCAATCTCCCACAACGCAAAGTACTTAACAAACATATTAACCCCTAAACCGCCTTCCTCCCACAACGCAAAGTACCTAATTACACTATTAACCTATAATTAGCCAACGCTCCACAACGCAAAGTACATAATATACATATTAACCCCTAAACCGCCATCCCCCCACATCGCAATCTACAGAATAACACTATTAACCTCTAATCAGCCAACCCCCAGCAACGCAAACAACTAATTATCCTATTAACACCTAAACCGCCAACTACCCACATTGCAAAGTATTTATCTAATAACTATGTCCCGTAACCTAACACCCCCTTAGTTAACCCCTATTTAAATACACTAACATAAAATAACAAAATACTATCTACCTTAAAAATTAACTAAAAATTACCAAAAATAAAAAGCATAAATCACTTTAAAAAAATTACATTACCCAAAATAAAAAATCCTAACATTATATTAAAATAAAAAAACTAAGATTACAAGAAGTAACAAACTAAATTATCCAAAATAAAAAAATATTCCTAATCTAATACCCCCTTAAAAAAAAAAAACTAAAATAAAAACCTAATCTAACAATAAACTACCAATAGCTCTTAAAACGGCCTTTTGTAGGGCATTGCCCTAAAGATACCAGCTCTAAAAGTACCCCCTAAACCCCCCAACCCCCCAAAATAAAAACACCTAACTAAAAAAAATAATAATCTACCCATTGCCCCTAAAGGTCCATTTGTAAGGGCAAATACCCACAAAAGCTATTTTACTGCCCATAAAAATAAAAAAAAGCCTAATCTAAAAAAAAAAACCCACACCAATTTTTTTTTAATAAAGTTACAATAACCCCAAAATAGGTACTTACCATTGATTAAGTCCAGCGATGCATCTTCTTCCAGGCGGCTCCATCTTCACCCATTGCAGGTCCATCTTCTTTTTTCTTTCCAGAGGAGCAGAGCGATCGCCGGATGTGCGGAGCATTCTTCGGCAGTGACGTGGAGATCCTCTTCATGCAATCATCCGCCGCACACTGAAGATTGAATGCAAGGTACCACTTTTATATTGGGGTACCTTGCATTCCTATTGGCTTAAAAATTCAAATCAGCCAACAGGATGAGAGCTGCTGACATCCTATTAGCTGATTTGAACAGCCAATAGGATGTGAGCAGCCAGACTTTTTGTAAAATACATATATATATATATATACAACCCGCTAACTTTACATTAAAATTAACTCATCCCTATCTTATCATAAATTTGAACTTACCTTTAGAATTAAAATAAACTATATTAAACTATTCATTAATCTACCATATTATACTAAAAATAAATTAAAATACATTAAACTATATTAAACTATTAATTAACCTACCCTGTTATACTAAAATTGCATTAAACTACAAATTAAATTAACTATATTACATAATTAAAAACCTAACCCTACTCAAATAATTTAAATCTACAATAAAAAATGACTAAGTTACAAAAACATAACAACTAAGTTACACAAAATAACAACTAAGTTACGCAAAATAAAAAACACTAAGTTACAAAAACAAACACTAAATTACACAAAATAAAAAAATATCAAATATTTAAATTAATTACACCTAATCTAATAGCCCTATCAAAATAATAAAGCCTCCCCAAAATAAAAAAAAAAACCCTAGCCTACAATAAACTACCAATGGCCCTTAAAAGGGCCTTTTGCTGGGCATTGCCCCAAAGAAATCAGCTCTTTTACCTGTAAATAAAAATACAAACACCCCCCAACAGTAAAACCCACCACCCACACAACTAAACCCCCAAATAAAAACCTATCTAAAAAACCGTATCTCCCCATTGCCCTGAAAAGGGCATTTGTATGGACATTGCCCTTAAATGGGCATTTAGCTTTTTTTCAGCCCAAACCACTAATCTAAAATTAAAACCCACCCAATAAACCCTTAAAAAACCTAACACTAACCCTTGAAGATCCACTTACAGTTTTTGTAGACCCAACAATCATCCTCAACAAAACGGCAGAAGTCCTCAGCGAAGCCGGCAAAAGTCTTCATCCAAGCGGGCCAAAGTCTTCATCCAACCGGGCAGAAGTCTTCATCCAGACGGCATCTTCTATCTTCATCCATCCGGCGCGGAGTGGCTCCATCTTCAAGACATCCAGCGCGGAGCATCCTCTTCTGTCGACGTCTTCTGAACAATGAAGTTTCCCATTAAATGACATCATCCAAGATGGCTACCCTTACATTCCGATTGGCTGATAGAATTCTATCATCCAATAGGAATTAAGGTAGAAAAAATCATATTGGCTGTTGCAATCAGCCAATAGGATTAAACTTTCATCCTATTGGCTTATCCAATCAGCCAATAGGATTGAGCTTGCATTCTATTGGCTGATTGAAATAGCCAATAGAATGTGAGCTAAATCCTATTGGCTGATTGGATCAGCCAATAGGATGAAAGCTCAATCCTATTTTCTGATTGCAACAGCCAATAGGATTTTTTCCACCTTAATTCCAATTGGCTGATAGAGTTTGGTTTGGGCTGAAAAAGAGCTAAATGCAATTTAAGGGCAATGCCCATACAAATGCCCTTTTCAGGGCAATGGAGAGCTTAGGTTTTTTTAGATAGGATTTTAATGGCTTTTAAGGGCCATTGGTAGTTTATTGTAGGCTAGGGTTTTTTTATTTTGTGGGGGGGGGGGCTTTTTTATTTTCATAGGGCTATTAGATTAGGTGTAATTAGTTTAAATATTTGATCATTTATTTTTTATTTTGTGTAATTTAGTGTGTTTTTTTTGTAACTTAGTGTTTTTTTATTTTGTGTAACTTAGTTGTTATTTTGTGTAACAGTAATTTTTTATTGTAGATTTAAATAAGTTGAGTAGGGTTAGCTTTTTAAATATGTAATATAGTTTAATTTGTAGTTTAATGTAATTTAGTATACTAGTTAGGGTAGGTTAATGAATACTTTAATACAGTTTAATGTAATTGTAGTATAATAGTTAGGGTAGGTTAATTAATAGTTTAATATAGTTTATTTTAATTCTAAAGGTAAGTTTACATTTATTATAAGATAGGGATGAGGTAATTATAATGTAAATTTAGCGGCTTGCTAGGTTTAGGGGTTAATAGCTTAATTTAGTTTATAGAGATGTGGGGGGCTGGTGGTTTAGAGGTTAATAGGTTTAGTAAGTGATAGTGATGTGGGAGGCCAGGGGTTTAGGGGTTAATAAAATACATTTATTTAGTGGCGGCGGGGTCCGGGAGCGGCGGTATAGGGGTTAATAACTTTATTTAGGTTGTGGCGGGGTCCGGGAGTGGCGTGTTAGGGGTTAATAACTTTATTCTTTATTTAGTTGCGGAGGGGTCCGGGAGCGGGGGGATAGGGGTTAATAACTTTATTTAGTTGCGGTGGGCTCCGGAAGCGGAGGGATAGGGGTTAATAAATGTATTAGAGTTGCGGGGGGCTCCGGGAGCGGAGGGATAGGGGTTAATACATTTATTAGAGTTGGGGTGGGCTCCGGGAGTGGAGGGATAGGGGTTAATAACTTTATTAGAGTTGCAGTGGGCTCCGGGAATGGAGGGATAGGGGTTAATAACTTTATTAGAGTTGTGGTGGGCTCCGGGAATGGAGGGATAGGGGTTAATAACTTTATTAGAGTTGTGGCGGGGTCGGGGAGCGGCGGATAGGGGTTAAACATTTTAGTATAGTGGTGGTGTTTAGTGACAGGGTATAAATAAAGTTGTGAAACAGCCGATTAGCAGTGAGAGCGATAACTGTTAGTTAACAACAGTCCGCTGCTCATCGACCCATACTTGGTGCATGGCTTTTTGACAGCTTTTTTTATAAATATGGAGAGCGTATTCAGGTCCACGGCCGTGATGTTAGGCGATGTTAGGCGAGCGTATTGGTGCCGGCGAATGCAGCACAGTTGACGGCTTGATAAGTAGGTCTCATGGAAGATATTTTAGCTTTTGTTCCATCTCAAGAGTGCTGTTCTCTCTCTTCTGATATAGATACAGTATTTATAAAGAACATTTTCTTTTGTATGAAGTGCATTGGAATATAACATATTTATATTGAAAACACAATAAAACACATAAATACATATTAAAGTGTATTTATTTGTGTATATATTTATTTATACACATAATTACAAATATAAACACATAAATACACACACACAGTGTATATATGTGTGTAATAGTTTATTTTAATGTGTTTGTGATGTGTTTAGTGCATTTTTTTTTTAACCCTTGCACTTTACTCTAGGGGGTCAATTTATTATAGTGCGTGCGGACATTATACGATGTAGCGTATCATTTCCGCTGCACATTGATAAATGCTGACAGCATACACTCTCGGCATTTATCATTGCACCAGAAATTCTTGTGAACTACTGGTGCAATACCACCCCCTGCCGATTCGCTAGCACGGGGTGTTAATCAACCCGATCGTATTCGATCGGGTTGGTTTCTGTCCACTGCCTCAGAGCAGGTGGACAGGTTATGGAGCAGCGGTCTTTAGACCGCTGCTTCATAACTTCTGTTTCGGGTGAGCCTGAAGGCTCGCCGGAAACACGAGGCATCAAGCTCCGTACAGAGCTTGATAAATCTGCCCCTTTGTCTCCAGTCTCACTAATACTTTGAGCGCAAATTTTGATGTTTTGATGGTGCTCCCATTTACTTTCAACTTTCCAGCGCAACTATTTGCTTTCAACTTGCTTATGTTAGCGTGTCACCTGTAATATGAGCGCTGGCTCGGTTGCAATATTGCTTACGTTATCACACCACTTATAATATGAGTGTTAGCTCGGTCACGATATTGCTTACGTTAGTGTGCCACTTGTAATATGAGTGTTGGCTCGGTCACAATATTACTTATGTAAGTGTGCCACTTGTAATATGATTGTTGGCTCGGTCACAATATTACTTATGTTAGCGTGCTACTTTTAATATGACTGTTTGCTCAGTAACGATATTGCTTGCGTTAGCGTGCCACTTGTAATATGAGTGTTGGCTCAGTAAAAATATTGCTTGTCTTAGCGTGACACTTGTAATATGAGTGTTGGCTTAGTGGTGATATTGCAAATGTTAGCGTGCCAATTGTAATATGAGAGTTGGCTTGGTCGTGATATTGCTTACGCTAGCGTGCCAAGGATATTGCTTACATTAGCGCGCCACTTGTAATATGAGCGCTTGCTTGGTTGCGATATTGCTTACGTTAGTGTTCCACTTGTAATATGAGTGTTGGCTCGGTCGCGATATTGCTTACATTAGCGTGCCACTTGTAATATGAATCTACACACAGCAGCACTTTCAAATAAAATAGACCTTTATTTACAGCTGGGTCACATACGTAAGCTTACCTATGTGACCCTGCTGTAAATAAAGGTCTATTTTAGTCTATTTTAAGTGCTGCTGTGTGTGAATTCATGACAGAAGGTTGGATAGCATCCTTGTCAGTGTGCACTACACTGGAGGTGCTGTTCTTTGTTGGTGTTTTCCACTTTTAATATGAGTGCTGGCTCGTAGTGATATTGCTTATGTTAGCGTGCAATTGTATTATAAATGTTGGCTTGGTCACGATATTGCTTATGTTATCGCACCACTTGTAATATGAGTGTTGGCTCAGTCACGATATTGCTTATGTTATCGCACCACTTGTAATATGAGTGTTGGCTTGCTCATAATATTACTTATGTAAGTGTTCCACTTGTAATATGAGTGTTGGCTCGGTCACGTTATTACTTATGTAAGTGTGCCACTTGTAATATGAGTGTTGGCTCAGTCATGATATTACTTATGTTAGCGTGCCACTTGTAATATGAGTGTTGGCTCGGTCACAATATTACTTATGTTAGTGTGCCACTTGTTATATGAGTGTTTGCTCGGTCACGATATTGCTTGCGTTAGCGTGCCACCTGTAATAGTTGAGTTGGCTTGGTTGTGATATTGCTAAAGTTATTGTGCCACTTGTAATATGAGCCCTGGCTCGGTCACGATATTGCTTGGATTAGCGTTCCACTTGTAATATGAGAGTTGGCTTGGTCGCGATATTGCTTATGTTAGCGTGCAACTTGTAATATGAGCGCTGGCTCGGTTGTGATATTGCTTACATTACCGTGCCATTTGTGATATAAGCCCTGGCTCAGTCGAGATATTGCTTGGATTAGCATTTCACTTGTAATATGAGAGTTGTTTTGGTCACGATATTGCTTGCGTTAGCGTGTGACTTTTAATATGAGGGCTGGCTTGGTCGTGATATTGCTTACTTAGCGTGCCACTTGAAATATGAGCGCTGGCTCGGTCGCGATATTGCTTGCGTCAGTGTGCGACTTGTAATATGAGAGCTGGCTTGGTCGTGATATTGCTTACCTAGCGTGCCACTTGTAATATGATCGCTGGCTCGGTCGCGATATTGCTTGCGTTAGCGTGCCACTTGTAATCTAGCCCTAATGCATAAGAGCCTTCGGAGGCATTTCACTGTTGCCAAAATAACAGAAGTGATCTTTGTACGTCCCTTTATTGGCATACACCATGTTAGTATGTGCATCATATCACTGTCACACAACAAGTTCTGTCTCACCCAGAGATGTGAGAACAGATAAAATAACCATACTAATGATTTTCCTATAGAACATATTATGACCCTGTGATACAAAGCACAAGAGCTGGCTATCATTTTGTATATTGCCTACAGCCCCCGTGACTTTCGCTCAGCATAATCCTTGTGCACTGGTAAACCTCTTGCTTCTCAGCTGCCCCTAGAGATAAACAACTCTCTGTCCTCCTCCCAGTGTGAGGAACTCTTTATTCTGCAAGTAATCTGTTCAGCTGTCACCAAACACAGACATATTTAGCCTCTTGCCCATCTGCTGAGATGCCCAACTCTAGAGATGATGTGCTCTTTATCTCAAATGCCCATCTTCAGAGCCCTCCCTGCTCTGTGTATGACAAGCTGTGACTCCCTGCGCCATGGGGTTAATTGGCTTTCAGTCCCAGGATGACACAGGTCATAGGAGCCACGTCTCATATCTATCACTATGCCAGGCCAAACTCTCAGCTCCTTTGCATTCATCCTTGATCGTCCCTCCTTCGCTTGCACGCACTGTAACCTTGGAAATGCTATCCCCATACAGCCTACAGTATAGTCCTCTCACACCAATCTTGTTAATAGGATGAATTATTTAGCTAACCAGAAATATGTGAATGTTAATCATGTTACATTTTATTTATAGTGCTGTCTTATGAGACTTTCTTTCTCAACCCTTATCAATTAGCATAAATACAAGCATCAATATAAATACAAACAGCTGCCAGTGAGCAGTCTGACAAACACAGCTTCATCATTGTCTGCTATTTTGTTTTCCTTCTTCGTTTGCTGCATGAAAAACTGGATTTCTTTTTCTGTACATCATGAGGCACCGCCGAGAATCATCATCTGTATCATCAAACAGAGGAAGTTAAGATAATAAAACAAATATTATTATTCATTTCTTTATCAGCTTCACAGAATAAATAAAAAAGCAAACGGATCAGGCAAACAAAAAAGAAATAAAGTGAAGTTAGGGAGTGGTTAATCCCTTGCTGATAGAGAGGGCTATAGCACCTTAATGAGGCCTAGATGACAAGTGGCGCGCTATCGTTTGCGAGCGAGTGATATCAGGTTTTCACAGCAATTTGTGCAAAAGTTAAATTCCGCTCATATTACAAGTTGAAAGTAAATAGCGATTTACACCGGAATGATTACCACTACCTCAGAGCTCTGGTAACTATTACACGAGTCACAAAAGTGTCACAAAATTAATCAAAATAACATTTAAATGTACATTTATACTCATAATAATACTCAAACTGTTGATGACAAAAGCAACTGGCCTCAACTCTAGGGGGCACTGTTTACCAGCTAAATCTAAGTGGTAAGTTATCTAGACCACAATTAGTCAATAACGATTATAATCATTGGTGTTGTTGGACAGGGTAAGAAGGTTTAAAATATGAAATAAAAAGACCATTAGCCTTCTTCCAATGATGTCAGATGAAATGAACAATATCTATATAGAGATAATGTTATAGTATATGGGTGGGCTATCCACAAGGACAACAATATTAAACAATATAAACCAATAAAAAGCAATGTAAACAGAATAATAATAGTAAACTAAATAATAAGATAAAAAAATGAAAAAATATTATTGCTGGTAAGTAAAAAGTCTTATCTGGTCTAGCAGTCCAGTATTGATCTGTGTACTGTGTTCAGTGGGAATTCCTTCCTTGGATTCAAATGACCATAGGCAGCTGCTTCTTGTGATATACAACACTGCTCACTCCATTAAACTTCTGTGAGCTGCGAAACGCGTTGCGCAACTGTTTTATTTACACTGGGTTTATGTTATGCCCTTTGTTTTTATATGTCTTTTATGTTTAAAACTTTTACATTTTTGAGACATTTTGGGAGTTTGAGCTTTCATTATCCAGCTTACAGCAGAAGGGGTGGTCCAAGGTTAATCCTTGCTCTGTGGATCAGTGAGATGGGACACTGAGAGTTCCCAGAACACTTCACTTAGCACAATTGGGTGCTGCCACACCTGTGAGTACACTCATAATAACACTATCTACTAAAAATTTGTTTTAAAAATTTGCAATAAATTAAGTGCTCAAAGATATGAGGTTTCAGGTGTTAAAGGGCTTTAACATAGAGATACATATATACACACGTCTAAAGATGTAAATGTGTGTGTCTATATATGTATTTATATGTGTATGAATGTATATATATGTGTATATAAATATATCTATGTGTATTTATGTATGGAGAGAGAGAGAGAGAGAGAAAGAGAGTTTTCATCCATCCAAGAATAGACTCTGCACTCACCGGATTTTCCACAGTTAAAACGTCACTTTATTAGATTAGCATTAAAAATAAATAATCCCCAAATATTTCGGTACCGATCAGGTACATTTTTCAATCGTACACCACAGTGTGAAAAGCGGTATGTATGTAACAGATTATCCGCCTCTATTTAAATCACTTGTGCCTAATAGTGATGTCGCAAACCTAAAAATTTGGGTTCGCGAACAACGAACGCAAACTTCCCCGAAAGTTTGCGAACCGGTGAACCGGGCGAACCGCCATTGACTTCAATGGGCAGGTGAATTTTTAAACCCACAGGGACTCTTTCTGGCCACAATAGTGATGGGAAAGTTGTTTCAAGGGGACTAACACCTGGACTGTGGCATGCCGGAGGGGGATCCATGGCAAAACTCCCATGGAAAATGACATAGTTGATGCAGAGTCTGGTTTTAAGCCATAAAGGGCATAAATCACCTAACATTCCTAAATTGTATGGAATAACGTGCTTTAAAACATCAGGTATGATGTTGTATTGATCAGGTAGTGTAAGGGTTACGCCCGCTTCACAGTGACAGACCAAACTCCCTCAGCGGGTACAACATGATCATCATCACACCGTACGTCCATGTGCGTAATGCTGCCTGACTGAGACATATAACTGTTATCTACATCCTCTGGCAATAATGGTTGCGCATTACTCATTTCTTCCAACTGATCTGTAAATAACTCCTCTGACAGATCAAGTGAAGTGGCTGTGGTGCTAGTGTTGGTGGTGGCGGCAGGCGGGCGAGTGGTAACTTGAGAGGTGCCTGAAGCTAAGCTGGAGGAGGATGGTGCGTCAAGGTTTCAAGCGGAAGCTGTAGAAGATTGGGTGTCCTGTGTTAGCCAGTTTAGAGGATACGTGTATATCTCCAGCGCCAAAAAAATGCTACTACACAGGCTCCTATATGCAAGATCTCCCGACCAGATCTTAAATAAATTACAGAAATATCATATGCTGAAAGGAGCGCTTAGAGCACCTAAAAAGGAGTTCTTAGCTATGTAGAGTCAGAGGGATTAGAGAATAATTATGGATATCAGATTTTAAAATATAGACATATCTTTCTAATATACATAAAAATAAGTTATAAAAAACAAAATTGTATGACAATTGCAAATACAGGATCCTAGAATTACACTCAGAGTATTGGTTGGAATATCTTGAAGTTAGGACCCTGACAGTATTGGAATACTAGGAGTTCTATCTCTATCTCAAGAGAATATTAAATATAAAATCGTCCAAAAAAAACAGTCTTATATACTGTACTGACTTGTGTACATAATAACCCTATCTTTTGTAGATAATACAATATCTGAGATACCCAGATGGGAAATACACAAAATTACACAAAAAATCCAAAAGACAGATATGGATTCACAATATGGCTAGCAAATACATAGCAGAAACAATATTTAAACAATTATCAAACTTGGGGGTATCGATGCCTATTAAATAAAGTGTCCATATGAAAAAATGAAAAAATTTGAAAAATAGAAAATTATGATAAAATCAAAACCATGTGAAGTGATAAAAAAGCAATTGCTTAAAAATAAAAAAAATGTGAAAAAATGTGAGATATAACTGGTGTACACCTTTTGAAAAATATCTTTGTGTCTCACATAAACTTGTGGACTATTAAATTAAGTCTCATATATAACACAATTGTGAAATAATGTTGTGAAAAATATATATAATAATGATATAATATCTTGGTGAAGATTGTATAAGTGGATGTTGAAATGAAAAGTCTTAAAAAGTCTTAAAAATGGGTTGTCCAAATATCCTTCGATTAATACAGTTAAAATCCAATAAGTAACACGTGGAGATATCCTTGCTAAATTGTATTAGCAGTTGGTAGTTCCTAATTTGTCTTTACTCCAAATAAAATATTCCCATGTCTTTATATCTTCAATGTCCTAAACAGAAAAATAAACAAACATAGTGCAATATTGCTAATCCAAAATTACTGAATAGGTAAGGAACTCACCAAATAGGGACCTGAGCCGTGAATATCAGCAAACAATCTACGCGTTTCGATCCTTCTGGATCTGTGTTAGCCAGTCAACTATGTCCTCAGAAATGTTCGAGTTCGTGGGTACGTGGCCTCTGAACACTGGGCATTATTCTAGGAACAAAGGGAATCACAGCACCACAAACACGACGGCCCCTACCGGGTGGCCTGCCTCTGCCTGTCATTTTTTTTTCGATTTGTGGTACTATGCGTGCAAGCTACTGTGACAACAGATATGAGTAGCACTGTGCACTGGCAGAAGTTGGCAGAGTAGACGCTGTGGGCCTGACACAAACGCTTGCAGACAACTAACTGCTATTCAATCTATTACAGTCAAAATTGTGTTTTTTTTAAATGTACATTACTTTTACACCAGATCTGAGTTGCACTGTTGTGACACTGTGCCCTGGCAGGCACTGAAACCCACACGTGTGAAGGAAACTGACTGCTATTATTTAACACAGTCAAAACAGTGTTGTTGTTTTTTTTAAATCTACACTACTGTTACACCAGATATGAGTGGTGGCACTGGGGTGACACTGTGCCCTGGCAGGCACTGAAACCCACACGTGTGAAGGAAACTGACTGCTATTATTTAACACAGTCAAAACAGTGTTGGTTTTTTTTTTAAATCTACACTACTGTTACACCAGATATGAGTGGTGGCACTGGGGTGACACTGTGCCCTGGCAGGCACTGAAACGCACACGTGTGAAGGAAAATGACTGCTATTATTTAACACAGTCAAAAAAGTGTTGTTGTTTTTTTAAATCTACACTACTGATACACCAGATATGAGTTGCACTGGGGTGACACTGTGCCCTGGCAGGCAGGCACTGAAACGCACACGTGTGAAGGAAACTGACTGCTATTATTTAACACAGTCAAAAAAGTGTTGTTTTTTAAATCTACACTACTGTTACACCAGATATTAGTTGCACTGGGGTGACACTGTGCCCCGGCAGGCAGGTACTGAAACGCACACGTGTGAAGGAAACTGACTGCTATTATTTAACACAGTCAAAAAAGTGTTGTTTTTTTTAAATCTACACTACTGTTACACCAGATATGAGTTGCACTGGGGTGACACTGTGCCCTGGCAGGCAGGCACTGAAACGCACACGTGTGAAGGAAACTGACTGCTATTATTTAACACAGTCAAAAAGTGTGTTTTTTTTTTTAAATGTACACTACCGTTACACCAGATATGAGTTGCACTGGGGTGACACTGTCCCCTGGCAGGCAGGCACTGAAACGCACATGTTTGAAGGAAAATGACTGCTATTATTTAACACAGTCAAAAAAGTGTTTTTTTTTTTTTTTTTTTAAATGTACACTACTGTTACACCAGATATGAGTTGCACTGGGGTGACACTGTGCCCTGGCAGGCAGGCCCTGAAACGCACACGTGTGAAGGAAACTGACTGCTATTATTTAAAACAGTCCAAAAAGTGTTTTTTTTTTTTAAATCTACACTACTTTTACACCAGATATGAGTTGCACTGGGGTGACACTGTGCCCTGGCAGGCAGGCCCTGAAACGCACACGTGTGAAGGAAACTGACTGCTATTATTTAACACAGTCCAAATAGTGTTGTTTTTTTTTTTAAATCTACACTACTGTTACACCAGATATGAGTGGTGGCACTGGGCAAGTGGGCACAGTATACGCTGTAAGCCTGACACACACGCTGGCAGGCAGGCAACTGCAATTAGATTACACAGGGGAAAAAAAAAAACAGACTGATGTTCTAGCCCTAAAAAGGGTTTTTTGGGGTGCTGTCCTTACAGCAGAGATCAGATGAGTCCTTCAGGACTGTAGTGGACAGTGAATACACTAGCCTAGCTAACAATTTCCCTATTAAATCACCAGCAGCTACACTGTCCCTCCTCTCACTAACAATGCAGCTTCCAAATGAATCTAAAATGGATGCTGTCCAGGTAGGAGGGTCTGGGAGGGAGTGTCTGCTGCTGATTGGCTGGAATGTGTCTTCTGACTGTGAGGTACAGGGTCAAAGTATTACTCAATGATGACGAATAGGGGGCGGATCGAACATTGCATATGTTTGCCCGCCGTGGCGAACGCGAACATGCTATGTTCGCGGGGAACTATTCGCCGGCGAACTATTTGCAACATCACTAGTGCCTAACACTTCTGGTCGGCTGAACCAATGATGTGTCATCTGGTCATAGCTCATACACGCCCTCAAATTAACAAGAGCACATGGCTAATTAGCATAGCCTATCATTGCGCACTGCGTGTATCCTATGTCACCAGTAAATAGTGTCGTTCTGTGACTAATCTCATTGACTCAGACGATTACGGTATATCCAATTTAAAATCCTATAATAATTATATTCACTACAATTAGACTATTCTAACAAAAGAACAACCCAATCGATACATATTAAAAATACTGAAAAAAAAAATAAAAAAACAAAGATACTGAACAGCAAACACTACAAAGAGCTCCTTGCCTTCAGGAATATGGTAGAATATGGTAGATAACTCTGGCAATTTTAATTCAGATAAACACTAGGGCAGTGCCTTTCATGAAGGAAAATTAGAAAACAAAAGCAAATTTGATAATAGAACTAAATTGGAAACATTTTAAAAATTGTATTCTCTGTCTGACTCAAAAAAGAAAATATTTGGGTTTCGTATCCCTTTAATAGTTTTTTCTTTATGCTTTAAACAATGACCTAGAGACAATACAATGTGTTTCTGTAACTACTATCTCACTGCTAAATAAACAATGACCTAGAGACAATACAATGTGTTTCTGTAACTACTATCTCACTGCTAAATACACAATGACCTAGAGACAATAAAATGTGTTTCTGTAACTACTATCTCACTGATAATAAACAATGACCTAGAGACAATAAAATGTGTTTCTGTAACTACTATCTCACTGATAATAAACAATGACCTAGAGAAAATACAATGTGTTTCTGTAACTACTATCTCACTGATAAATAAACAATGACCTAGGGACAATACAATGCGTTTCTGTAACTACTATCGCACTGATAAATAAACAATGACCTAGGGACAATACAATGCGTTTCTGTAACTACTATCTCACTGATAAATAAACAATGACCTAGAGACAATACAATGCGTTTCTGTAACTACTATCTCACTGATAAATAAACAATGACCTAGGGACAATACAATGCGTTTCTGTAACTACTATCGCACTGATAAATAAACAATGACCTAGGGACAATACAATGCGTTTCTGTAACTACTATCTCACTGATAAATAAACAATGACCTAGAGACAATACAATGTGTTTCTGTAACTACTATCTCACTGCTAAATAAACAATGACCTAGAGACAATACAATGTGTTTCTGTAACTACTATCTCACTGATAAATAAACAATGACCTAGAGACAATAAAATGTGTTTCTGTAACTACTATCTCACTGCTAAATACACAATGACCTACAGACAATACAATGTGTTTCTGTAACTACTATCTCACTGCTAAATACACAATGACCTACAGACAATACAATGTGTTTCTGTAACTACTATCTCACTGCTAAATACACAATGACCTACAGACAATACAATGTGTTTCTGTAACTACTATCTCACTGATAAATAAACAATGACCTAGAGACAATAAAATGTGTTTCTGTAACTACTATCTCACTGCTAAATACACAATGACCTACAGACAATAAAATGTGTTTCTGTAACTACTATCTCACTGATAATAAACAATGACCTAGAGACAATAAAATGTGTTTCTGTAACTACTATCTCACTGATAATAAACAATGACCTAGAGACAATACAATGTGTTTCTGTAACTACTATCTCACTGATAAATAAACAATGACCTAGAGACAATAAAATGTGTTTCTGTAACTACTATCTCACTGATAATAAACAATGACCTAGAGACAATAAAATGTGTTTCTGTAACTACTATCTCACTGATAAATAAACAATGACCTAGGGACAATACAATGTGTTTCTGTAACTACTATCTCACTGATAAATAAACAATGACCTAGAGACAATAAAATGTGTTTCTGTAACTACTATCTCACTGATAATAAACAATGACCTAGAGACAATACAATGTGTTTCTGTAACTACTATCTCACTGATAAATAAACAATGACCTAGGGACAATACAATGTGTTTCTGTAACTACTATCTCACTGATAAATAAACAATGACCTAGAGACAATACAATGTGTTTCTGTAACTACTATCTCACTGATAAATAAACAATGACCTAGAGACAATAAAATGTGTTTCTGTAACTACTATCTCACTGATAATAAACAGTGACCTAGAGACAATAAAATGTGTTTCTGTAACTACTATCTCACTGATAATAAACAGTGACCTAGAGACAATAAAATGCGTTTCTGTAACTACTATCTCACTGATAATAAACAGTGACCTAGAGACAATAAAATGCGTTTCTGTAACTACTATCTCACTGATAATAAACAGTGACCTAGAGACAATAAAATGTGTTTCTGTAACTACTATCTCACTGCTTCATAAACAGTGACCTAGAGACAATACAATGTGTTTCTGTAACTACTATCTCACTGATAATAAACAATGACCTAGAGACAATAAAATGTGTTTCTGTAACTACTATCTCACTGATAATAAACAATGACCTAGAGACAATAAAATGTGTTTCTGTAACTACTATCTCACTGATAATAAACAATGACCTAGAGACAATAAAATGTGTTTCTGTAACTACTATCTCACTGATAAATAAACAATGACCTAGAGACAATAAAATGTGTTTCTGTAACTACTATCTCACTGATAAATAAACAATGACCTAGAGACAATACAATGCGTTTCTGTAACTACTATCTCACTGATAAATAAACAATGACCTAGAGACAATACAATGTGTTTCTGTAACTACTATCTCACTGATAAATAAACAATGACCTAGAGACAATACAATGTGTTTCTGTAACTACTATTGCACTGCTAAATAAACAATGACCTAGAGACAATAAAATGTGTTTTTGTAACTACTATCTCACTGATAAATAAACAATGACCTAGAGACAATACAATGTGTTTCTGTAACTACTATCTCACTGATAATAAACAATGACCTAGAGACAATACAATGTGTTTCTGTAACTACTATCTCACTGCTTCATAAACAGTGACCTAGAGACAATACAATGTGTTTCTGTAACTACTATCTCACTGATAATAAACAATGACCTAGAGACAATAAAATGTGTTTCTGTAACTACTATCTCACTGATAATAAACAATGACCTAGAGACAATAAAATGTGTTTCTGTAACTACTATCTCACTGATAATAAACAATGACCTAGAGACAATAAAATGTGTTTCTGTAACTACTATCTCACTGATAAATAAACAATGACCTAGAGACAATACAATGTGTTTCTGTAACTACTATCTCACTGATAATAAACAATGACCTAGAGACAATAAAATGTGTTTCTGTAACTACTATCTCACTGATAATAAACAATGACCTAGAGACAATAAAATGTGTTTCTGTAACTACTATCTCACTGATAATAAACAATGACCTACAGACAATAAAATGTGTTTCTGTAACTACTATCTCACTGATAATAAACAATGACCTAGAGACAATAAAATGTGTTTCTGTAACTACTATCTCACTGATAATAAACAATGACCTAGAGACAATAAAATGTGTTTCTGTAACTACTATCTCACTGATAATAAACAATGACCTAGAGACAATAAAATGTGTTTCTGTAACTACTATCTCACTGATAATAAACAATGACCTAGAGACAATAAAATGTGTTTCTGTAACTACTATCTCACTGATA
Organism: Bombina bombina; assembly: GCF_027579735.1. NCBI lineage: Eukaryota > Metazoa > Chordata > Amphibia > Anura > Bombinatoridae > Bombina > Bombina bombina. The sequence goes on from NC_069504.1 coordinate 23,154,221, forward strand.
AATACACAATGACCTACAGACAATACAATGTGTTTCTGTAACTACTATCTCACTGATAAATACACAATGACCTAGAGACAATACAATGTGTTTCTGTAACTACTATCTCACTGATAATAAACAATGACCTAGAGACAATACAATGTGTTTCTGTAACTACTATCGCACTGATAAATACAAAATGACCTAGAGACAATACAATGTGTTTCTGTAACTACTATCTCACTGATAAATACACAATGACCTAGAGACAATACAATGTGTTTCTGTAACTACTATCTCACTGATAATAAACAATGACCTAGAGACAATAAAATGTGTTTCTGTAACTACTATCTCACTGATAATAAATACACAATGACCTAGAGACAATACGTGTTTCTGTAATTACTATCTCACTGATAATAAATACACAATGACCTAGAGACAATACAATGTGTTTCTGTAATTACTATCTCACTGATAATAAATACACAATGACCTAGAGACAATACAATGTGTTTCTGTAATTACTATCTCACTGATAATAAATACACAATGACCTAGAGACAATACAATGTGTTTCTGTAATTACTATCTCACTGATAATAAATAAACAATGACCTAGAGACAATACAATGTGTTTCTGTAACTACTATCTCACTGATAAATAAACAATGACCTAGAGACAATACAATGTGTTTCTGTAACTACTATCTCACTGATAATAAACAATGACCTAGAGACAATACAATGTGTTTCTGTAACTACTATCTCACTGATAAATAAACAATGACCTAGAGACAATACAATGTGTTTCTGTAACTACTATCTCACTGATAATAAACAATGACCTAGAGACAATACAATGTGTTTCTGTAACTACTATCTCACTGATAATAAATACACAATGACCTAGAGACAATACAATGTGTTTCTGTAATTACTTCTCACTGACAAATAAACAATGACCTAGGGACAATACAATGTGTTTCTGTAACTACTATCTCACTGCTAAATACACAATGACCTACAGACAATAAAATGTGTTTCTGTAACTACTATCTCACTGATAATAAACAATGACCTAGAGACAATACAATGTGTTTCTGTAATTACTTCTCACTGATAAATAAACAGTGACCTAGGGACAATACAATGTGTTTCTGTAACTACTATCTCACTGATAAATACACAATGACCTAGAGACAATAAAATGTGTTTCTGTAACTACTATCTCACTGATAAATACACAATGACCTAGAGACAATACAATGCGTTTCTGTAACTACTATCGCACTGATAAATAAACAATGACCTAGGGACAATACAATGTGTTTCTGTAACTACTATCGCACTGATAAATAAACAATGACCTAGGGACAATACAATGTGTTTCTGTAACTACTATCTCACTGATAAATAAACAATGACCTAGGGACAATACAATGTGTTTCTGTAACTACTATCTCACTGATAAATAAACAATGACCTAGAGACAATACAATGTGTTTCTGTAACTACTATCGCACTGATAAATAAACAATGACCTAGGGACAATACAATGTGTTTCTGTAACTACTATCTCACTGATAAATAAACAATGACCTAGGGACAATACAATGTGTTTCTGTAACTACTATCTCACTGATAAATAAACAATGACCTAGAGACAATACAATGTGTTTCTGTAACTACTATCGCACTGATAAATAAACAATGACCTAGGGACAATACAATGTGTTTCTGTAACTACTATCGCACTGATAAATAAACAATGACCTAGGGACAATACAATGTGTTTCTGTAACTACTATCTCACTGATAAATACACAATGACCTAGAGACAATAAAATGTGTTTCTGTAACTACTATCTCACTGCTAAATTAACAATGACCTAGAGACAATAAAATGTGTTTCTGTAACTACTATCTCACTGATAAATAAACAATGACTTAAAGACAATAAAATGTGTTTCTGTAACTACTATCTCACTGCTAAATACACAATGACCTACAGACAATACAATGTGTTTCTGTAACTACTATCTCACTGCTAAATACACAATGACCTACAGACAATACAATGTGTTTCTGTAACTACTATCTCACTGATAAATAAACAATGACCTAGAGACAATAAAATGTGTTTCTGTAACTACTATCTCACTGCTAAATACACAATGACCTACAGACAATAAAATGTGTTTCTGTAACTACTATCTCACTGATAATAAACAATGACCTAGAGACAATAAAATGTGTTTCTGTAACTACTATCTCACTGATAATAAACAATGACCTAGAGACAATACAATGTGTTTCTGTAACTACTATCTCACTGATAAATAAACAATGACCTAGAGACAATAAAATGTGTTTCTGTAACTACTATCTCACTGATAATAAACAATGACCTAGAGACAATAAAATGTGTTTCTGTAACTACTATCTCACTGATAAATAAACAATGACCTAGGGACAATACAATGTGTTTCTGTAACTACTATCTCACTGATAAATAAACAATGACCTAGAGACAATAAAATGTGTTTCTGTAACTACTATCTCACTGATAATAAACAATGACCTAGAGACAATACAATGTGTTTCTGTAACTACTATCTCACTGATAAATAAACAATGACCTAGGGACAATACAATGTGTTTCTGTAACTACTATCTCACTGATAAATAAACAATGACCTAGAGACAATACAATGTGTTTCTGTAACTACTATCTCACTGATAAATAAACAATGACCTAGAGACAATAAAATGTGTTTCTGTAACTACTATCTCACTGATAATAAACAGTGACCTAGAGACAATAAAATGTGTTTCTGTAACTACTATCTCACTGATAATAAACAGTGACCTAGAGACAATAAAATGCGTTTCTGTAACTACTATCTCACTGATAATAAACAGTGACCTAGAGACAATAAAATGCGTTTCTGTAACTACTATCTCACTGATAATAAACAGTGACCTAGAGACAATAAAATGTGTTTCTGTAACTACTATCTCACTGCTTCATAAACAGTGACCTAGAGACAATACAATGTGTTTCTGTAACTACTATCTCACTGATAATAAACAATGACCTAGAGACAATAAAATGTGTTTCTGTAACTACTATCTCACTGATAATAAACAATGACCTAGAGACAATAAAATGTGTTTCTGTAACTACTATCTCACTGATAATAAACAATGACCTAGAGACAATAAAATGTGTTTCTGTAACTACTATCTCACTGATAAATAAACAATGACCTAGAGACAATAAAATGTGTTTCTGTAACTACTATCTCACTGATAAATAAACAATGACCTAGAGACAATACAATGCGTTTCTGTAACTACTATCTCACTGATAAATAAACAATGACCTAGAGACAATACAATGTGTTTCTGTAACTACTATCTCACTGATAAATAAACAATGACCTAGAGACAATACAATGTGTTTCTGTAACTACTATTGCACTGCTAAATAAACAATGACCTAGAGACAATAAAATGTGTTTCTGTAACTACTATCTCACTGATAAATAAACAATGACCTAGAGACAATACAATGTGTTTCTGTAACTACTATCTCACTGATAATAAACAATGACCTAGAGACAATACAATGTGTTTCTGTAACTACTATCTCACTGCTTCATAAACAGTGACCTAGAGACAATACAATGTGTTTCTGTAACTACTATCTCACTGATAATAAACAATGACCTAGAGACAATAAAATGTGTTTCTGTAACTACTATCTCACTGATAATAAACAATGACCTAGAGACAATAAAATGTGTTTCTGTAACTACTATCTCACTGATAATAAACAATGACCTAGAGACAATAAAATGTGTTTCTGTAACTACTATCTCACTGATAAATAAACAATGACCTAGAGACAATACAATGTGTTTCTGTAACTACTATCTCACTGATAATAAACAATGACCTAGAGACAATAAAATGTGTTTCTGTAACTACTATCTCACTGATAATAAACAATGACCTAGAGACAATAAAATGTGTTTCTGTAACTACTATCTCACTGATAATAAACAATGACCTAGAGACAATAAAATGTGTTTCTGTAACTACTATCTCACTGATAATAAACAATGACCTAGAGACAATAAAATGTGTTTCTGTAACTACTATCTCACTGATAATAAACAATGACCTAGAGACAATAAAATGTGTTTCTGTAACTACTATCTCACTGATAATAAACAATGACCTAGAGACAATACAATGTGTTTCTGTAACTACTATCTCACTGATAATAAACAATGACCTAGAGACAATAAAATGTGTTTCTGTAACTACTATCTCACTGATAAATACACAATGACCTACAGACAATACAATGTGTTTCTGTAACTACTATCTCACTGATAAATACACAATGACCTAGAGACAATACAATGTGTTTCTGTAACTACTATCTCACTGATAATAAACAATGACCCAGAGACAATACAATGTGTTTCTGTAACTACTATCGCACTGATAAATACAAAATGACCTAGAGACAATACAATGTGTTTCTGTAACTACTATCTCACTGATAAATACACAATGACCTAGAGACAATACAATGTGTTTCTGTAACTACTATCTCACTGATAATAAACAATGACCTAGAGACAATAAAATGTGTTTCTGTAACTACTATCTCACTGATAATAAATACACAATGACCTAGAGACAATACGTGTTTCTGTAATTACTATCTCACTGATAATAAATACACAATGACCTAGAGACAATACAATGTGTTTCTGTAATTACTATCTCACTGATAATAAATACACAATGACCTAGAGACAATACAATGTGTTTCTGTAATTACTATCTCACTGATAATAAATACACAATGACCTAGAGACAATACAATGTGTTTCTGTAATTACTATCTCACTGATAATAAATAAACAATGACCTAGAGACAATACAATGTGTTTCTGTAACTACTATCTCACTGATAAATAAACAATGACCTAGAGACAATACAATGTGTTTCTGTAACTACTATCTCACTGATAATAAACAATGACCTAGAGACAATACAATGTGTTTCTGTAACTACTATCTCACTGATAAATAAACAATGACCTAGAGACAATACAATGTGTTTCTGTAACTACTATCTCACTGATAATAAACAATGACCTAGAGACAATACAATGTGTTTCTGTAACTACTATCTCACTGATAATAAATACACAATGACCTAGAGACAATACAATGTGTTTCTGTAATTACTTCTCACTGACAAATAAACAATGACCTAGGGACAATACAATGTGTTTCTGTAACTACTATCTCACTGCTAAATACACAATGACCTACAGACAATAAAATGTGTTTCTGTAACTACTATCTCACTGATAATAAACAATGACCTAGAGACAATACAATGTGTTTCTGTAATTACTTCTCACTGATAAATAAACAGTGACCTAGGGACAATACAATGTGTTTCTGTAACTACTATCTCACTGATAAATACACAATGACCTAGAGACAATAAAATGTGTTTCTGTAACTACTATCTCACTGATAAATACACAATGACCTAGAGACAATACAATGCGTTTCTGTAACTACTATCGCACTGATAAATAAACAATGACCTAGGGACAATACAATGTGTTTCTGTAACTACTATCGCACTGATAAATAAACAATGACCTAGGGACAATACAATGTGTTTCTGTAACTACTATCTCACTGATAAATAAACAATGACCTAGGGACAATACAATGTGTTTCTGTAACTACTATCTCACTGATAAATAAACAATGACCTAGAGACAATACAATGTGTTTCTGTAACTACTATCGCACTGATAAATAAACAATGACCTAGGGACAATACAATGTGTTTCTGTAACTACTATCTCACTGATAAATAAACAATGACCTAGGGACAATACAATGTGTTTCTGTAACTACTATCTCACTGATAAATAAACAATGACCTAGAGACAATACAATGTGTTTCTGTAACTACTATCGCACTGATAAATAAACAATGACCTAGGGACAATACAATGTGTTTCTGTAACTACTATCGCACTGATAAATAAACAATGACCTAGGGACAATACAATGTGTTTCTGTAACTACTATCTCACTGATAAATACACAATGACCTAGAGACAATAAAATGTGTTTCTGTAACTACTATCTCACTGCTAAATTAACAATGACCTAGAGACAATAAAATGTGTTTCTGTAACTACTATCTCACTGATAAATAAACAATGACTTAAAGACAATAAAATGTGTTTCTGTAACTACTATCTCACTGATAAATACACAATGACCTAGAGACAATACAATGTGTTTCTGTAACTACTATCTCACTGATAATAAACAATGACCTAGAGACAATAAAATGTGTTTCTGTAACTACTATCTCACTGATAAATAAACAATGACCTAGAGACAATAAAATGTGTTTCTGTAACTACTATCTCACTGATAAATACACAATGACCTAGAGACAATAAAATGTGTTTCTGTAACTACTATCTCACTGATAAATACACAATGACCTAGAGACAATAAAATGTGTTTCTGTAACTACTATCTCACTGCTAAATTAACAATGACCTAGAGACAATAAAATGTGTTTCTGTAACTACTATCTCACTGATAAATAAACAATGACTTAAAGACAATAAAATGTGTTTCTGTAACTACTATCTCACTGATAAATACACAATGACCTAGAGACAATACAATGTGTTTCTGTAACTACTATCTCACTGATAAATAAACAATGACCTAGAGGCAATAAAATGTGTTTCTGTAACTACTATCTCACTGATAAATAAACAATGACCTAGGGACAATACAATGTGTTTCTGTAACTACTATCGCACTGATAAATAAACAATGACCTAGAGGCAATAAAATGTGTTTCTGTAACTACTATCTCACTGATAAATAAACAATGACTTAAAGACAATAAAATGTGTTTCTGTAACTACTATCTCACTGATAAATACACAATGACCTAGAGACAATAAAATGTGTTTCTGTAACTACTATCTCACTGATAAATAAACAATGACCTAGAGACAATACAATGGGAGCTAGTTATCAACGTGTCTACTTTACCTGCCTTCGCCGGTTCAATACGCCTGCCTAAGCTCACCTACCATCGCCGCCGCGGACCGGCAAAATGTCGCCTAAGTTATCAAAAAAGCTGTCAAAAAGCCGCGCACCAAGTACGGGGCGATGAGCAGAGGATTGTGAGAGTTATCACTCATCCGATCTCGCTGCTCTTCGGCTTTTTGACAGCTTTTTTGCTAGCCTGTCACTAAGCACCCACACTAACTACACTGTTCTACCCCCTATACCGGCGCCCCCGGAGCCCCCCAAAACTCAATAAAGTTATTAACCCCTAAACCACTGCTCCTAGACCCCGCCACAACTCTTATAAATGTATTAACCAATAAACCACCGCTCCCGGACACCGCCGCCACTTACAATATACCTAGTAACCCCTATCCTGCCCCCCCTATACCGTTGCCACCTATAATAAAGTTATTAACCCCTATCCTGACGATCACGGACCTTGCCGCAACTAAATAAATAGTTTAACCCCTAAACCGCCGCTCCCGGACCCCGCCGCAACCTATATTAAACTTATTAACCCCTAATCTGCCCCCCCATACCGTCGCCACCTACAATAAGTTTATTAATCCCTATCCTGCCCCCCCTATACCGCTGCAACCTATAATAAATTTATTAACCCCTATCCTGCCCCCCCTACACCGCCGCCACTGTAATAAAATTATTAACCCCCTAAAAGTCTAACACTAACCCTAACACCCCCCTAACTGGAATCAGCCAATCAGAATCAAGTTCAATCCGATTGGCTGATCCAATCAGCCAATCAGATTGAGCTCGCATTCTATTAGCTGATCGGAACAGCCAATAGAATGCGAGCTCAATCTGATTGGCTGATTGGATCAGCCAATCGCATTGAACTTGATTCTGATTGGCTGATTCCATCAGCTAATCAGAATATCAGCCAATTGGAATTCGAGGGACGCCATCTTGGATGACGTCCCTTAAAGGAACCGTCATTCTTCAGTTGGACGTCGCCGGAAGAAGATGGGTCCGCGGTGGAGGTCTTCAGGATGGAGCCGGTCGTCATCGGATGAAGATAGAAGATGCCGCTTGGATCAAGATGGTTGCCGGTCTGGATCGCCTCTTCTTCCCGGATAGGATGAAGACTTTGGAGCCTCTTCTGGACCTCTTCAGCCACCGGATGATGGATCGCCAGCCCCCGCTTGGGTTGGATGAAGACTTTGGAGCCAGGACGGATCGGTGATACCTGGTGAGGTGAAGACAAGGTAGGATGATCTTCAGGGGCTTAGTGTTAGGTTTATTTAAGGGGGGTTTGGGTTCGATTAGGGGTATGTGGGTGGTGGGTTGTAATGTTGGGGGGGGGTATTGTATGTTTTTTTTTACAGGCAAAAGAGCTGAACTTCTTGGGGCATGCCCCGCAAAGGGCCCTGTTCAGGGCTGGTAAGGTAAAAGAGCTTTGAACTTTAGTAATTTAGAATAGGGTAGGGCATTTTTTATTTTGGGGGTCTTTGTTATTTTATTAGGGGGCTTAGAGTAGGTGTAATTAGTTTAAAATTGTTGTAATATTTTTCTTATGTTTGTAAATATTTTTTTATTTTTTGTAACTTAGTTCTTTTTTATTTTTTGTACTTTAGTTAGTTTATTTCATTGTAGTTATTTGTAGGTATTGTATTTAATTTATTTATTGATAGTGTAGTGTTAGGTTTAATTGTAGGTAATTGTAGGTATTTTATTTAATTAATTTATTGATAGTGTAGTGTTAGGTTTAATTGTAACTTAGGTTAGGATTTATTTTACAGGTAAATTTGTAATTATTTTAAAGGGACAGTCTACACCAGAATTTGTATTGTTTTAAAAGATAGATAATCCCTTTATTACCCATTTCCCAGTTTTGCATAACCAACACAGTTATAATAATATACTTTAAACCTCTGTGATTACCTTGTATCTAAGCCTCTGCAAACTGCCCCTTTTTTCAGTTCTTTTGACAGACTTGCAGTCTAGCCAATCAGTGCCTGCTCCCAGATAACTTCTCGTGCACGAGCACAGTGTTATCTATATGAAATACGTGAACTAACACCCTCTTGTGGTGAAAAACTGTTAAAATGCAATCTGAAAGAGGTGGGCTTCAAGGTCTAAGAAATTAGCATATGAACCTCCTAGGTTAAGCTTTCAACTAAGAATACCAAGAGAACAAAGCAAAATTGGTGATAAAAGTAAATTGGAAAATTGTTTAAAATTACATGCTCTATCTGAATCATGAAAGTTTATTTTGGCCTAGACTGTCCCTTTAACTATTTTAGCTATTAAATAGTTCTTAACTATTTAATAGCTATTGTACCTGGCTAAAATAAATACAAAGTTACCTGTAAAATAAATATTAATCCTAAAATAGCTATAATATAATTATAATTTATGTTGTAGCTATATTAGGATTTATTTTACAGGTAAGTATTTAGCTTTAAATAGGAATAATTTATTTAATATGAGTTAATTAATTTCGTTAGATGTAAATTATATTTAACTTAGGGGGGTATTAGTGTTAGGGTTAGACTTAGCTTTAGGGGTTAATCCATTTATTAGAATAGCGGTGAGATTCGTTCGGCAGATTAGAAGTTAATAATTGAAGTTAGGTGTCAGCGATGTTAGGGAGGGCAGGTTAGGGGTTAATAAATATAATATAGGGGTCGGCGGTGTTAGGGGCAGCAGATTAGGGGTACATAGCTATAATGTAGCTGGCGGCTCTTTGCAGTCGGCAGATTAGGGGTTAATTATTGTAGGTAGGTGGCGGCGACGTTGTGGGGGGCAGGTTAGGGGTTAATAAATATAATATAGGGGTCGGCGATGTTAGGGCAGCAGATTAGGGGTACATAGGGATAATGTAGCTGGCGGCGGCGTGCGGACGGCAGATTAGGGGTTAATAAGTGTAGGTAGCTGGCGGCGACGTTGTGGGGGGCAGATTAGGGGTTAATAAATATAATATAGGGGTCGGCGGTGTTAGGGGCAGCAGATTAGGGGTACATAAGGATAACGTAGGTGGCGGTCGGCAGATTAGGGGTTAAAAAAATGTAATCGAGTTGCGGCGATGTGGGGGGACCTCGGTTTAGGGGTACATAGGTAGTTTATGGGTGTTAGTGTACTTTAGAGTACAGTAGTTAAGAGCTTTATGAACCGGCGTTAGCCCAGAAAGCTCTTAACTACTGACTTTTTTCTGCGGCTGGAGTTTTGTCGTTAGATTTCTAACGCTCACTTCAGACACGACTCTAAATACCGGAGTTAGAAAAATCCCATTGAAAAGATAGGATACGCAATTGACGTAAGGGGATCTGCGGTATGGAAATGTTGCGGCTGAAAAGTGAGCGTTAGACCCTATTTTGAGTGACTCCAAATACCGGAGGTAGCCTAAAACCAGCGTTAGGAGCCTCTAACGCTGGTTTTCACGGCTACCGCCCAACTCTAAATCTAGCCGTAAGATAGCTACAATGTAATTAATAATTACATTGTAGCTATTTTAGGATTTATATTTATTTTACAGGTAACTTTGTATTTCTTTTAGCTAGTTAGAATAGTTATTAAATAGTTATTAACTATTAAATAACTACCTAGCTAAAAGAAATACAAAATTACCAGTAAAATAAATCCTAACCTAAGTTACAATTAAACCTAACACTACACTATCATTAAATTAATTAAATAAATTAGCTACAAATAACTACAATTAAATACAATTAAATAAACTAACTAAAGTACAAAAAATAAAAAAAGCTAAGTTACAAAAAATAAAAAAAATAAGTTACAAACATTTAAAAAATATTACAACAATTTTAAGCTACTTACACCTAATCTAAGCCCCCTAATAAAAGAACAAAGCTCCCCAAATTAAAAAAATGCCCTACCCTATTCTAAATTAAAAAAGTTCAAAGCTCTTTTACCTTACCAGCCCTTAAAAGGACCTTTTGCAGGGCATGCCCCAAAGAATTCTGCTCTTTTGCCTGTAAAAGAAAAATACAGGGGTTAACATATTTATTATAGTTGCGACGAGGTCCGGGAGCGGCGATTTAGGGGTTAACATATTTATTATAGTTGCGGCAGGGTCTGGGAGCGGCGGTTTAGGGGTTAACATATTTATTATAGTTGCGGCGGGGACCAGGAGCAGCGGTTTAGGGGTTAATCAGTTTATTATAGTTGCGGCGGGGTCCGGGAGTGGCAGTTTAGGGGTTAATACATATATTATAGTTGCGGCGGGGTCCGGGAGCGGCGGTTTAGGGGTTAACATATTTATTATAGTTGCGGCGGGATCCGGGAGCGGTGGTTTAAGGGTTAAAATATTTATTATAGTTGCAGCAGGGGACCGGGAGCGGCGGTTTAGGGGTTAATCAGTTTATTATAGTTGCGGCGGGGTCCAGGAGCAGCGGTATAGGGGGTAATAACTTTATTTAGTTGCGGCGGTGTAGGGGGGACAGATTAGGGGTGTTTAGACTCGGGGTACATGTTAGGGTGTTAGGTGTAGACAGCTCCCATAGGAATGAATGGGATGTCTGGCAGCAGCGAACATGAACTTTCGCTATGGTCAGACTCCCATTGATTCCTATGGGATCCGCCACCTCCAGGGCGGTGGTTTGAAAACCAGGTACGCTGGGCCGGAAAAGTGCCGAGCGTACCTGCTAGTTTTTTGATAACTAGCAAAAGTAGTCAGATTGTGCCGCACTTGTGTGCGGAACATCTGGAGTGACGTAAGAATCGATCTGTGTCGGACTGAGTCTGGCGGATCGAAGCTTACGTCTCTAAATTCTACTTTTGCTGGTATCTAGGGCTTGATAACTAAGGCGAATCAGCCTCGCCACAAATAAACCGCGGAATTCCAGCGTATTTGAGGTAGACACGTTGATACCTAGAGGTCAATGTGTTTCTGTAACTACTATCTCACTGCTAAATAAACAATGACCTAGAGACAATAAAATGTGTTTCTGTAACTACTATCTCACTGATAAATACAAAATGACCTAGAGACAATACAATGTGTTTCTGTAACTACTATCTCACTGATAAATACACAATGACCTAGAGACAATACAATGTGTTTCTGTAACTACTATCTCACTGATAAATACACAATGACCTAGGGACAATACAATGTGTTTCTGTAACTACTATCTCACTGATAAATAAACAATGACCTAGGGACAATACAATGTGTTTCTGTAACTACTATCTCACTGATAAATAAACAATGACCTAGGGACAATACAATGTGTTTCTGTAACTACTATCTCACTGATAAATAAACAATGACCTAGAGACAATACAATGTGTTTCTGTAACTACTATCGCACTGATAAATAAACAATGACCTAGGGACAATACAATGTGTTTCTGTAACTACTATCTCACTGATAAATAAACAATGACCTAGAGACAATAAAATGTGTTTCTGTAACTACTATCTCACTGATAAATACAAAATGACCTAGAGACAATAAAATGTGTTTCTGTAACTACTATCTCACTGCTAAATTAACAATGACAGAGACAATACAATGTGTTTCTGTAACTACTATCTCACTGATAATAAACAATGACCTAGAGACAATACAATGTGTTTCTGTAACTACTATCTCACTGATAATAAACAATGACCTAGAGACAATACAATGTGTTTCTGTAACTACTATCTCACTGATAATAAACAATGACCTAGAGACAATAAAATGTGTTTCTGTAACTACTATCTCACTGATAAATAAACAATGACCTAGAGACAATACAATGTGTTTCTGTAACTACTATCTCACTGATAAATACAAAATGACCTAGAGACAATAAAATGTGTTTCTGTAACTACTATCTCACTGATAAATACAAAATGACCTAGAGACAATAAAATGTGTTTCTGTAACTACTATCTCACTGATAATAAACAATGACCTAGAGACAATACAATGTGTTTCTGTAACTACTATCTCACTGATAATAAACAATGACCTAGAGACAATAAAATGTGTTTCTGTAACTACTATCTCACTGATAATAAACAATGACCTAGAGACAATACAATGTGTTTCTGTAACTACTATCTCACTGATAAATACAAAATGACCTAGAGACAATAAAATGTGTTTCTGTAACTACTATCTCACTGATAAATACAAAATGACCTAGAGACAATAAAATGTGTTTCTGTAACTACTATCTCACTGCTAAATAAACAATGACCTAGAGACAATACAATGTGTTTCTGTAACTACTATCGCACTGATAAATAAACAATGACCTAGAGACAATACAATGCGTTTCTGTAACTACTATCGCACTGATAAATAAACAATGACCTAGAGACAATACAATGTGTTTCTGTAACTACTATCTCACTGATAAATACACAATGACCTAGAGACAATAAAATGTGTTTCTGTAACTACTATCTCACTGATAAATACAAAATGACCTAGAGACAATACAATGTGTTTCTGTAACTACTATCTCACTGATAAATACACAATGACCTAGAGACAATAAAATGTGTTTCTGTAACTACTATCTCACTGATAAATACACAATGACCTAGAGACAATAAAATGTGTTTCTGTAATTACTATCTCACTGATAAATAAACAATGACCTAGGGACAATACAATGTGTTTCTGTAACTACTATCTCACTGATAAATACAAAATGACCTAGAGACAATAAAATGTGTTTCTGTAACTACTATCTCACTGATAAATAAACAATGACTTAGAGACAATAAAATGTGTTTCTGTAACTACTATCTCACTGATAAATAAACAATGACCTAGAGACAATACAATGTGTTTCTGTAACTACTATCTCACTGCTAAATTAACAATGACCTAGAGACAATAAAATGTGTTTCTGTAATTACTATCTCACTGCTTAATAAACAGTGACCTAGAGACAATAAAATGTGTTTCTGTAACTACTATCTCACTGATAAATAAACAATGACTTAGAGACAATAAAATGTGTTTCTGTAACAACTATCTCACTGATAAATACACAATGACCTAGAGACAATACAATGTGTTTCTGTAACTACTATCGCACTGATAAATAAACAATGACCTAGAGACAATAAAATGTGATTCTGTAACTACTATCTCACTGATAAATAAACAATGACTTAGAGACAATAAAATGTGTTTCTGTAACTACTATCTCACTGATAAATACACAATGACCTAGAGACAATACAATGTGTTTCTGTAACTACTATCGCACTGATAAATAAACAATGACCTAGAGACAATAAAATGTGTTTCTGTAACTACTATCTCACTGATAAATAAACAATGACCTAGAGACAATACAATGGGAGCTAGTTATCAACGTGTCTACTTTACCTGCCTTCACCGGTTCAATACGCCCGCCTAAGCTCGCCTACCATCGCCGCCACGGACCGGCAAAATTTCGCCTAAGTTATCAAAAAAGCTGTCAAAAAGCCGCGCACCAAGTACGGGGCGATGAGCAGAGGATTGTGAGAGTTATCACTCATCCGATCTCGCTGCTCTTTGGCTTTTTGACAGCTTTTTTGCTAGCCTGTCACTAAGCACCCACACTAACTACACTGTTCTACCCCCTATACCGGCGCCCCCGGAGCCCCCAAAACTCAATAAAGTTATTAACCCCTAAACCACCGCTCCTAGACCCCGCCACAACTCTTATAAATGTATTAACCAATAAACCACCGCTCCCGGACACCGCCGCCACCTACAATATACCTAGTAACCCCTATCCTGCCCCCCCTATACCGTTGCCACCTATAATAAAGTTATTAACCCCTATCCTGACGATCACGGACCTTGCCGCAACTAAATAAATAGTTTAACCCCTAAACCGCCGCTCCCGGACCCCGCCGCAACCTATATTAAACTTATTAACCCCTAATCTGCCCCCCCATACCGTCGCCACCTACAAATAAGTTTATTAATCCCTATCCTGCCCCCCCTATACCGCCGCAACCTATAATAAATGTATTAACCCCTATCCTGCCCCCCCTACACCGCCGCCACTGTAATAAAATTATTAACCCCCTAAAAGTCTAACACTAACCCTAACACCCCCCTAACTGGAATCAGCCAATCAGAATCAAGTTCAATCCGATTGGCTGATCCAATCAGCCAATCAGATTGAGCTTGCATTCTATTAGCTGATCGGAACAGCCAATAGAATGCGAGCTCAATCTGATTGGCTGATTGGATCAGCCAATCGGATTGAACTTGATTCTGATTGGCTGATTCCATCAGCTAATCAGAATATCAGCCAATTGGAATTCGAGGGACGCCATCTTGGATGACGTCCCTTAAAGGAACCGTCATTCTTCAGTTGGACGTCGCCGGAAGAAGATGGGTCCGCGGTGGAGGTCTTCAGGATGGAGCCGGTCGTCATCGGATGAAGATAGAAGATGCCGCTTGGATCAAGATGGTTGCCGGTCTGGATCGCCTCTTCTTCCCGGATAGGATGAAGACTTTGGAGCCTCTTCTGGACCTCTTCAGCCACCGGATGATGGATCGCCAGCCCCCGCTTGGGTTGGATGAAGACTTTGGAGCCAGGACGGATCGGTGATACCTGGTGAGGTGAAGACAAGGTAGGATGATCTTCAGGGGCTTAGTGTTAGGTTTATTTAAGGGGGGTTTGGGTTAGATTAGGGGTATGTGGGTGGTGGGTTGTAATGTTGGGGGGGGAGTTATTGTATGTTTTTTTTTACAGGCAAAAGAGCTGAACTTCTTGGGGCATGCCCCGCAAAGGGCCCTGTTCAGGGCTGGTAAGGTAAAAGAGCTTTGAACTTTAGTAATATAGAATAGGGTAGGGCATTTTTTATTTTGGGGGTCTTTTTTATTTTATTAGGGGGCTTAGAGTAGGTGTAATTAGTTTAAAATTGTTGTAATATTTTTCTTATGTTTGTAAATATTTTTTTATTTTTTGTAACTTAGTTCTTTTTTATTTTTTGTACTTTAGTTAGTTTATTTCATTGTAGTTATTTGTAGGTATTGTATTTAATTTATTTATTGATAGTGTAGTGTTAGGTTTAATTGTAGGTAATTGTAGGTATTTTATTTAATTAATTTATTAATAGTTTAGTGTTAGGTTTAATTGTAACTTAGGTTAGGATTTATTTTACAGGTAAATTTGTAATTATTTTAACTATTTTAGCTATTAAATAGTTCTTAACTATTTAATAGCTATTGTACCTGGTTAAAATAAATACAAAGTTACCTGTAAAATAAATATTAATCCTAAAATAGCTATAATATAATTATAATTTATGTTGTAGCTATATTAGGATTTATTTTACAGGTAAGTATTTAGCTTTAAATAGGAATAATTTATTTAATAAGAGTTAATTAATTTCGTTAGATGTAAATTATATTTAACTTAGGGGGGTATTAGTGTTAGGGTTAGACTTAGCTTTAGGGGTTAATACATTTATTAGAATAGCGGCGAGATTCGTTCGGCAGATTAGGGGTTAATAATTGAAGTTAGGTGTCTGCGATGTTAGGGAGGGCAGGTTAGGGGTTAATAAATATAATATAGGGGTCGGCGGTGTTAGGGGCAGCAGATTAGGGGTACATAGCTATAATGTAGCTGGCAGCTCTTTGCAGTCGGCAGATTAGGGGTTAATTATTGTAGGTAGGTGGCGGCGACGTTGTGGGGGGCAGGTTAGGGGTTAATAAATATAATATAGGGGTCGGCGATGTTAGGGCAGCAGATTAGGGGTACATAGGGATAATGTAGCTGGCGGCGGCGTGCGGACGGCAGATTAGGGGTTAATAAGTGTAGGTAGCTGGCGGCGACGTTGTGGGGGGCAGATTAGGGGTTAATAAATATAATATAGGGGTCGGCGGTGTTAGGGGCAGCAGATTAGGGGTACATAAGGATAACGTAGGTGGCGGTCGGCAGATTAGGGGTTAAAAAAATGTAATCGAGTTGCGGCGATGTGGGGGGACCTCGGTTTAGGGGTACATAGGTAGTTTATGGGTGTTAGTGTACTTTAGAGTACAGTAGTTAAGAGCTTTATGAACCGGCGTTAGCCCAGAAAGCTCTTAACTACTGACTTTTTTCTGCGGCTGGAGTTTTGTCGTTAGATTTCTAACGCTCACTTCAGACACGACTCTAAATACCGGAGTTAGAAAAATCCCATTGAAAAGATAGGATACGCAATTGACGTAAGGGGATCTGCGGTATGGAAATGTTGCGGCTGAAAAGTGAGCGTTAGACCCTATTTTGAGTGACTCCAAATACCGGAGGTAGCCTAAAACCAGCGTTAGGAGCCTCTAACGCTGGTTTTCACGGCTACCGCCCAACTCTAAATCTAGCCGTAAGATAGCTACAATGTAATTAATAATTACATTGTAGCTATTTTAGGATTTATATTTATTTTACAGGTAACTTTGTATTTCTTTTAGCTAGTTAGAATAGTTATTAAATAGTTATTAACTATTTAATAACTACCTAGCTAAAAGAAATACAAAATTACCAGTAAAATAAATCCTAACCTAAGTTACAATTAAACCTAACACTACACTATCATTAAATTAATTAAATAAATTAGCTACAAATAACTACAATTAAATACAATTAAATAAACTAACTAAAGTACAAAAAATAAAAAAAGCTAAGTTACAAAAAATAAAAAAATAAGTTACAAACATTTAAAAAATATTACAACCATTTTAAGCTACTTACACCTAATCTAAGCCCCCTAATAAAAGAACAAAGCTCCCCAAATTAAAAAAATGCCCTACCCTATTCTAAATTAAAAAAGTTCAAAGCTCTTTTACCTTACCAGCCCTTAAAAGGACCTTTTGCAGGGCATGCCCCAAAGAATTCTGCTCTTTTGCCTGTAAAAGAAAAATACAGGGGTTAACATATTTATTATAGTTGCGACGAGGTCCGGGAGCGGCGATTTAGGGGTTAACATATTTATTATAGTTGCGGCGGGGTCTGGGAGCGGCGGTTTAGGGGTTAACATATTTATTATAGTTGCGGCGGGGACCAGGAGCAGCGGTTTAGGGGTTAATCAGTTTATTATAGTTGCGGCGGGGTCCGGGAGTGGCAGTTTAGGGGTTAATACATATATTATATTAGCGGCGGGGTCCGGGAGTGGCGGTTTAGGGGTTAACATATTTATTATAGTTGCGGCGGGATCCGGGAGCGGCGGTTTAGGGGTTAAAATATTTATGATAGTTGCGGCAGGGGACCGGGAGCGGCGGTTTAGGGGTTAAAATATTTATGATAGTTGCGGCAGGGGACCGGGAGCGGCGGTTTAGGGGTTAATCAGTTTATTATAGTTGCGGCGGGGTCCAGGAGCAGCGGTATAGGGGGTAATAACTTTATTTAGTTGCGGCGGTGTGGGGGGACAGATTAGGGGTGTTTAGACTCGGGGTACATGTTAGGGTGTTAGGTGTAGACAGCTCCCATCGGAATGAATGGGATGTCTGGCAGCAGCGAACATGAACTTTCGCTATGGTCAGACTCCCATTGATTCCTATGGGATCCGCCACCTCCAGGGCGGTGGTTTGAAAACCAGGTACGCTGGGCCGGAAAAGTGCCGAGCGTACCTGCTAGTTTTTTGATAACTAGCAAAAGTAGTCAGATTGTACCGCACTTGTGTGCGGAACATCTGGAGTGACGTAAGAATCGATCTGTGTCGGACTGAGTCTGGCGGATCGAAGCTTACGTCTCTAAATTCTACTTTTGCCGGTATCTAGGGCTTGATAACTAAGGCGAATCAGCCTCGCCACAAATAAACCGCGGAATTCCAGAGTATTTGAGGTAGACACGTTGATACCTAGAGGTCAATGTGTTTCTGTAACTACTATCTCACTGCTAAATAAACAATGACCTAGAGACAATAAAATGTGTTTCTGTAACTACTATCTCACTTATAAATAAACAATGAACTAGAGACAATAAAATGTGTTTCTCTAACTACTATCTCACTGATAAATACACAATGACCTAGAGACAAAAAAATGTGTTTCTGTAACTACTATCTCACTGATAAATACACAATGACCTAGAGACAATAAAATGTGTTTCTGTAACTACTATCTCACTGCTAAATTAAC
Organism: Bombina bombina; assembly: GCF_027579735.1. Taxonomy (NCBI): domain Eukaryota; kingdom Metazoa; phylum Chordata; class Amphibia; order Anura; family Bombinatoridae; genus Bombina; species Bombina bombina. The sequence goes on from NC_069504.1 coordinate 23,173,417, forward strand.
AATGACAGAGACAATACAATGAGTTTCTGTAACTACTATCTCACTGTTAATAAACTATGACCTAGAGACAATAAAATGTGTTTCTGTAACTACTATCTCACTGATAATAAATAAACAATGACCTAGAGACAATAAAATGTGTTTCTGTAACTACTATCTCACTGATAATAAATAAACAATGACCTAGAGACAATAAAATGTGTTTCTGTAACTACTATCTCACTGATAATAAATAAACAATGACCTAGAGACAATACAATGTGTTTCTGTAACTACTATCGCACTGATAAATAAACAATGACCTAGAGACAATAAAATGTGTTTCTGTAACTACTATCTCACTGCTAAATAAACAATGACCTAGAGACAATAAAATGTGTTTCTGTAACTACTATCTCACTGATAAATAAACAATGACCTAGAGACAATACAATGCGTTTCTGTAACTACTATCGCACTGATAAATAAACAATGACCTAGGGACAATACAATGTGTTTCTGTAACTACTATCTCACTGATAAATAAACAATGACCTAGAGACAATACAATGTGTTTCTGTAACTACTATCGCACTGATAAATAAACAATGACCTAGGGACAATACAATGTGTTTCTGTAACTACTATCTCACTGATAAATAAACAATGACCTAGAGACAATAAAATGTGTTTCTGTAACTACTATCTCACTGATAAATAAACAATGACCTAGAGACAATAAAATGTGTTTCTGTAACTACTATCTCACTGATAAATAAACAATGACCTAGAGACAATAAAATGTGTTTCTGTAACTACTATCTCACTGATAAATAAACAATGACCTAGAGACAATAAAATGTGTTTCTGTAACTACTATCGCACTGATAAATAAACAATGACCTAGAGACAATACAATGTGTTTCTGTAACTACTATTGCACTGCTAAATAAACAATGACCTAGAGACAATAAAATGTGTTTCTGTAACTACTATCTCACTGCTAAATAAACAATGACCTAGAGACAATACAATGAGTTTCTGTAACTACTATCTCACTGTTAATAAACTATGACCTAGAGACAATAAAATGTGTTTCTGTAACTACTATCTCACTGATAAATAAACAATGACCTAGAGACAATAAAATGTGTTTCTCTAACTACTATCTCACTGATAAATACACAATGACCTAGAGACAAAAAAATGTGTTTCTGTAACTACTATCTCACTGATAAATACACAATGACCCAGAGACAATAAAATGTGTTTCTGTAACTACTATCTCACTGATAAATACACAATGACCTAGAGACAATAAAATGTGTTTCTGTTACTATCTCACTGCTAAATTAACAATGACAGAGACAATACAATGAGTTTCTATAACTACTATCTCACTGTTAATAAACTATGACCTAGAGACAATAAAATGTGTTTCTGTAATTACTTCTCACTGCTAAATAAACAATGACCTAGAGACAATAAAATGTGTTTCTGTAACTACTATCTCACTGATAATAAATAAACAATGACCTAGAGGCAATACAATGTGTTTCTGTAACTACTATCGCACTGATAAATAAACAATGACCTAGAGACAATAAAATGTGTTTCTGTAACTACTATCTCACTGATAAATAAACAATGACCTAGAGACAATAAAATGTGTTTCTGTAACTACTATCTCACTGATAAATAAACAATGACCTAGAGACAATACAATGCGTTTCTGTAACTACTATCTCACTGATAAATAAACAATGACCTAGGGACAATAAAATGTGTTTCTGTAACTACTATCTCACTGCTAAATTAACAATGACCTAGAGACAATAAAATGTGTTTCTGTAACTACTATCTCACTGATAAATAAACAATGACCTAGAGACAATACAATGTGTTTCTGTAACTACTATCTCACTGATAAATAAACAATGACCTAGAGACAATACAATGTGTTTCTGTAACTACTATCTCACTGATAAATAAACAATGACCTAGAGACAATAAAATGTGTTTCTGTAACTACTATCGCACTGATAATTAAACAATGACCTAGAGACAATACAATGTGTTTCTGTAACTACTATTGCACTGCTAAATAAACAATGACCTAGAGACAATAAAATGTGTTTCTGTAACTACTATCTCACTGATAAATAAACAATGACCTAGAGACAATAAAATGTGTTTCTGTAACTACTATCTCACTGATAAATACACAATGACCTACAGACAATAAAATGTGTTTCTGTAACTACTATATCACTGATAAATACACAATGACCTAGAGACAATAAAATGTGTTTCTGTAACTACTATCTCACTGATAAATGACCTAGAGAAAATAAAATGTGTTTCTGTAACTACTATCTCACTGATAAATAAACAATGACCTAGAGACAATACAATGTGTTTCTGTAACTACTATCTCACTGATAAATGACCTAGAGAAAATAAAATGTGTTTCTGTAACTACTATCTCACTGATAAATAAACAATGACCTAGAGAAAATAAAATGTGTTTCTGTAACTACTATCTCACTGATAAATAAACAATGACCTAGAGACAATAAAATGTGTTTCTGTAACTACTATCTCACTGATAAATAAACAATGACCTAGAGACAATAAAATGTGTTTCTGTAACTACTATATCACTGATAAATACACAATGACCTAGAGACAATAAAATGTGTTTCTGTAACTACTATCTCACTGATAAATAAACAATGACCTAGAGACAATACAATGCGTTTCTGTAACTACTATCTCACTGATAAATAAACAATGACCTAGGGACAATACAATGTGTTTCTGTAACTACTATCTCACTGATAAATAAACAATGACCTAGAGACAATAAAATGTGTTTCTGTAACTACTATCGCACTGATAAATAAACAATGACCTAGAGACAATAAAATGTGTTTCTGTAACTACTATCTCACTGCTAAATAAACAATGACCTAGAGACAATACAATGCGTTTCTGTAACTACTATCTCACTGATAAATAAACAATGACCTAGGGACAATACAATGCGTTTCTGTAACTACTATCGCACTGATAAATAAACAATGACCTAGAGACAATACAATGCGTTTCTGTAACTACTATCGCACTGATAAATAAACAATGACCTAGAGACAATACAATGTGTTTCTGTAACTACTATCTCACTGATAAATAAACAATGACCTAGAGACAATAAAATGTGTTTCTGTAACTACTATCGCACTGATAAATAAACAATGACCTAGAGACAATACAATGTGTTTCTGTAACTACTATCTCACTGATAAATACACAATGACCTACAGACAATAAAATGTGTTTCTGTAACTACTATATCACTGATAAATACACAATGACCTAGAGACAATAAAATGTGTTTCTGTAACTACTATCTCACTGATAAATGACCTAGAGAAAATAAAATGTGTTTCTGTAACTACTATCTCACTGATAAATAAACAATGACCTAGAGACAATACAATGTGTTTCTGTAACTACTATCGCACTGCTAAATAAACAATGACCTAGAGACAATAAAATGTGTTTCTGTAACTACTATCTCACTGCTAAATAAGCAATGAACTAGAGACAATAAAATGTGTTTCTGTAACTACTATCGCACTGATAAATAAACAATGATCTAGTATTTATCAAGCCGTCAACTATGTTGCATTCGCCGGCACCAGGACGCTCGCCTGACATCGCCTAACATCGCAGCTGCGGACCAGAATACACTCTCCTTATTTATAAAAAAAGCTGTCAAAAAGCTGAGCAGCAGACTGTCATCGATCTCGCTGCTATCCGTTTTTTCCCAACTTTATTTATACAATGTCACTAAACACCGCCACTATACTAAAATGTTAAACCCCTATCCCGCCGCTCCCGGAGCCCACCGCAACTAAATAAAGTTATTAACCCCTATCCCCCGCTCCCGGAGCCCACCACAACTAAATAAATGTATTAAACCCTAAACCCCTGGTCTCCCACATCACTACCACTTACTAAACCTATTAACCCCTAAACCACCAGCCCCCCACATCGCCATAAACTAAATTCAGCTATTAACCCCTAAACCTAACAACCCGCTAACTTTACATTAAATATTAACTCATACCTATCTTATAATAAATTTAAACTTACCTTTAGATTTGAATTAAACTATATTTAACTATTAATGAACCTACCCTAACTATTATACTAAAATGTCATTAAACTATATTAAACTAATAATTAATCTACCCTAACTAGTATACTAAATTTACATTCAACTATATTAAACTATTAATTAACCTACCCTAACTATTATACTAAAATTACATTAAACTATATTAAACTAATAATTAATCTACCCTATTATACTAAAATTACATTAAACTAACAATTAAATTAACTATATTATATTTTTAAAAACCTAACCCTACTCAAGTTATTTAAATCTACAATAAAGAATTAATAAGTTACAAAAAACTAACAACTAAGTTACACAAAATAATAAACACTAAGTTACAAAAAATAAAAAACACTAAGCTACACAAAATAAAAAATAAATTATCAAATATTTAAACTAATTACACCTAATCTAATAGCCCTATCAAAATAAATCCCTCCCCCCAAAAAAAACAAACAAACCCTATCCTACAATTAACGACCAATGGCCCTTAAAAGGGCCTTTTGCGGGGCATTGCCCCAAAGAAATCAGCTCTTTTACCTGTAAAAAAAAATCACCACCCAACAGTAAAACCCACCACCCATAGAACCAATCACCCAAATAAAAACCTATTTAAAAAACCTAAGCTCCCCATTGCCCTGAAAAGGGCATTTGAATGGGCATTGCCCTTAAAAGGGCATTTAGCTCTTTTTCCACCCAAAACCTTAATCTAAAATTAAAACCCACCCAATAAACCCTTTAAAATACCTAACACTAAACCCCGAAGATCCACTTACAGTTTTTGAAGACCCGACATTAATCCTCAACGAAGCGGCAGAAGTCCTAAGTGAAGCCGGCAGAAGTCTTCATCCAAGCGGGCCAAAGTCTTCATCCAATGGGGCAGAAGTCTTCATCCAGACGGCATCTTCTATCTTCATCCATCCGGCACGGAGCAGCTCCATCTTCAAGACATACGGCGCGGAACATCCTCTTCTTCCGACATCTTCTTTACAATGAGGTTTCCCTTTAAATGACGTCATCCAAGATGGCGTCCCTTACATTCCGATTGGCTAATAGAATTCTATCAGCCAATAGGAATTAAGGTGGAAAAAATCCTATTGGCTGTTCCAATCAGTCAATAGGATTGAGCTTTCTTCCTATTGGCTGATCCAATCAGCCAATAGGATTGAGCTCGCATTCTATTGGCTGATTGGAATAGCCAATAGAATGCGATGGGTGGGCAATGCCCATCCAAATGTCCTTTTCAGGGCAATGGGGAGCTTAGGTTTTCTTAGATATAATTTTATTTGGGATGGTTGGTTGTGTGGGTTGTGGGTTTTACTGTTGGGGGTATTTGTATTTTTATTTACAGGTAAAAGAGCTGATTTCTTTGGGGCAATGCCCCGCAAAAGGCCCTTTTAAGAGCCATTGGTAGTTTATTTTAGGCTAGGAGTTTTTTATTTTTGGGGGGGCTTTTTTATTTTGATAGGGCTATTAGATTAGGTGTAATTAGTTTAAATATTTGATAATTTCTTTTTTATTTTGTGTAATTTTGTGTTTATTTTTTGTAACTTAGTGTTTTTTATTTTGTGTAACTTAGTATTTTTATTTTGTGTAACTTAGTTGTTAGTTTTTTTTTTTAACTTAGTAATTCTTTATAGTAGATTGAAATAAGTTGAGTAGGGTTAGGTTTTTAAATATATAATATAGTTAATTTAATTTTTAGTTTAATGTAGTTTTAGTATAATAGTAAGGGTAGGCTAATTAATAGTTTAATATAGTTTAATGTAATTTTAGTAAAATAGTTAGGGTAGGTTAATTAGTGTTTAATATAGTTTAATTTAATTCTAAAGATAAGTTTAAATTTATTATAAGATAGGGATGAGGTAATTATAATGTAAAGTTAGCAGGTTGTTAGGTTTAGGGGTTAATAGCTGAATTTAGTTTATGGCAATGTGGGGGGCTGGCGGTTTAGGGGTTAATAGGTTTAGTAAGTGGTAGTGATGTGGGAGGCCAGGGGTTTATGGGTTAATACATTTAGTTAGTTGCGGTGGGTTCTGGGAGCAGCAGAATAGGGGTTAATAACATTATGTAGGGGGCGGCGATGTCGGGAGCGGCAGATTAGGGATGTTTAGACTCAGGGTTTGTGTTAGGGTGTTAGGTGTAAATGTAACTTTTAATGTACCATAGAAATCAATGGGATATCGGGCAGCAGCGAACATAAGCTTTTGCTGCTTTCAGATTCCCATTGATTCCTATCCTATAGCATCCGTGGCCTCCAGGGTTGCGGATTGAAAATCAGGTACGCTGGTCCGGAATAGTGGCGAGCGTACCTGTTAGCAGTTTGATAACTTGCAAAAGTAGTCAGATAGTGCCAAATTTGCATTCAGAACATCTGTAATGACATAAGCATCGATCTGTGTCGGACTGAGACCGGCGGATCGTATGTTACGTCACAGATTTCAACTTTTGCTGGTCTGTAGGCTTTGATAAATAAAGCGAATCAGGCTCGCCACAATTACGCTGCGGAATTCCAGCGTATTTACGGTTGATGGCTTGATAAATAGGCCTCCTAGAGACAATACAATGTGTTTCTGTAACTATCTCACTGATAAATAAACAATTCAAACATCAGAACTTGGAAATTGCAGAATTTATCAAACTTTATAATTGCTCCTCTTAACAACCACAAATTGCTAAATCATCTTCATTATAATCAAAGGAGTAGATTCTGTCTCGGTTTTGTCAAGCTCTTGCCACATGCTATTTGTACTATGATACCAAGAAGAGGCAGCACAAAGCACCTCCTAGACAACAAGACAATGAATTAAAACACAAAATCCCTGTATAAAACAGTGCATGCTAACGTCTGCACAAAAGCACAATCAGAATAAAAGAAAATTGAGAGACGAGATACAAACTATCAGCTAGATTACGAGTTTGGCGTTATGAGTGAAATAGCAGCATTATGGCCCTTGACGCTGCTTTTTCCCTAATGCTGCTATTACGAGTCTTGCAGGTATAGGTGTACCGCACACCTTTTAGCCAGTCACGCAACGTCAGTACCACACTTTTAAAAAAGTCCTTTTTCAATGGGACTCCCATAGCGCCGATATTACGAGTTTGCCTGGAAAGCCAAAAAGGGACTGATACACTCTATAACCACAAGATCTGTACCACCATCTAAAGTCAGCAGTTATGAGTTTTACGTTACAAAGCTGTACCATAAAACTCATAACTAAAGTGTTAAAAACTACACTAACACCCATAAACTACCTATTAAGCCCTCCCGCATCGGAAACACTACAATACATTTATTAACCCCTAATCTGCCGCTCCAGATATCGCCGCCACTATTAAAATGTATTAACTCCTATTCCGCTGCTCCCCGACATCGCCGCCACTATAATAAAATTATTAACCCCTAAACCGCCACCCTCCCGTATCACAAACACTATTTAAATATAATTAACCCCTAATCTGCCGTCCGCCCACACCGCCGCTATAATAAACCTATTAACCCCTAAACCGCAAGCCCCCCACAATGAAATATACTTAAATAAACTATTAACCCCTAAACCAAAAGCCCCCACAACGAAATATACTAAAATAATCTATTAACCCCCAAACCTAATGCCCCCCCCAACTTTATATTAAAATTACAATTTCCCTATCTTAAATTAAATTAAAACTTACCTGTCAAATTAAATAAATTAATTTTAAACTAACAATTAAACTAAGATAATTATTAAACTACAATTAATTCATTAATTACTAACTACTAGACGAGCATAATAAAAAAATTTGTTTTGTTTCGGTTCGGATCGATTCGGATTTTTTCGAATTTCGTTTCGGATCGATTCGAATTTGGAAAAATTTGAATCAATTCGTTTCGCATTTGTTTCGGATTCATTTGGATTCGAATAAATTCGGCTGGATTCGTTTAGATTCGGTTCAGAAATTCGGAATTTCGGTATGTGTTAGGTGGGATATCCTGTGTATTAGACTAGTATTATGTACTGTATATTAGGTGTAACCCATAGCAGAGTGATATAACCTAATATACTGTACAATACTAGTGTAATCCATGGCCATCCGAATTTACCGAATAAATCCAAACTAATTCGGATTTATTTGGTAGATTCGGCACTATTTTAATTCGTAAATTCGAAAGCCCACCCACAATAAAAAAAACTCTAGCCTACAATAAACTGCTAATGGCCCTTAAAATGGTCTTTTGTGGGGCATTGCCCCAAAGATAACAGCTATTTTACCTATACAAAAAATACAACCCCCCCCAACAGTAAAACCCACAACCAACCCCCAAAAATAAAATAACTATCTAAAAAAAACTAAGCTCCCCATTGCCCTCAAAAGGGCATTTAGCACTTTTACATGCACAGACCCTAAACTAAAAATAAAACCCACCCAAAAAAAACATTAAAAAAGCATAACACTAACCCCCGACTATCCACTTACAGTTCTTGAAGTCCCGTAAGTTTGTATTTATTTTAACTAGGAAGTTAGTAACTAGTTAATAACTATTTACTAACTAGTCTACCTAGTTAAACTAAATATAAACTTACCTGTGAAATAAAAATAAAACCTAAGCTAGCTACAATGTAACTATTAGTTATATTGTAGCTAGCTTAGGGTTTATTTTATAGGTAAGTTTGTATTTAGTTTAAAATAGGAATTATTTAGTTAATAATTGTAACTTTAGCTGTATTTAATTATGTTAAAGTTAGGGGGTGTTAGGCTTAGTGATGTGGGAGGCCAGAGGTTTAGGGGTAATAACTTTAGTATTATTTAGTATAGTGGCGGCGATATCGGGAGTGGCAGATTAGGGGTTAATAGTTTTATGTAGGTGACGGCGATGTTAGGGGTGGCAGATTAGGGGCTAATAACTGTATGTAGGTTCCAGCAATATTGGGGGCAGCAAATTAGGAGTTAATAATTGTATGTAGGTGGCGGCGATATCGGAGGCGGCAGATTAGGGGTTAATAACTGTATGTAGGTGGTGGCGATGTCAGAGGTGGCAGATTAGGGGTTAATAACTTTATTTGCATGGCGACGTTATCAGGAACGGCAGATTAGGGGTTAATAACTGTATGTAGGTGGCGGCGATGTCAGGGGTGGCAGATTAGGGATGTTTAGACTCAGGTTTTATGTCAGGGTGTTAACTTTTTATTTCCCCATAGACATCAATGGGGCTGTGTTACGGAGTTTTTCATTCCACGATCGCAGGTGTTAGGCTTTTTCTTTGCCGGCTCTCCCCATTGATGTCTATGGGGAAATCATGAACAAAAACGTCAAAGCAGCGCTTGATTTTGGTGCGGTATGGAGCTCAACGCAACCATTTCGCCCGCACAAGCCGGGTTTTTTAAAACTTGTAATAGCAGCGCTATAGGGAGATGAAATACCGCCACTTTTGTGGCAGTCGTTAAAATCCCTATAGCGCTCAAAACTCGTAATCTAGTTTAATGTTTCCTCTCATTTTTTTGGAGCAGTCTGTACAAAAATATCGGCCTGTGGAGTTTTTGGCCAAGTGACTAAAATGGGTGCTCATTTTAAAGGGATCAAAAGGTCAAAAATGAAATGAGCATAGATGCATTTGAAGACACATTTTTACACTATACATCCATTAGCAAAAATGATTCTAATAAAAATTATTACAGTTTTTCTGCAACATATGCACATATGCTGTGAGGGCTCGTGCACCACAATAGTTTGTTTGGCACAAATTATATCTTCAGAAGTAATACACACCACAGTCACCTCTCTGAGCATGCATGGTGTTTGGATACTGGTGCACGGGCCCACACAGGATATGTGCGTATGCTACAGAAAAAATAGCAATATCTTTAAATAGAATCATTTTTGCTAATTGTAAAAATGTTTATATTTCACATCGAAATGCACCCATGCACACTTTCTAGCTCTTCTTCAATATGGGTTATCAAGCCTGAAAGTAGCAAACTACTCCATCATTATAGCACAACACCAGTGCTAATGTGTTCTTTATTTAAATGAAGCAGGAATCAACAAATATACACACACGCTTTCATAGAAACACACACACACATACTCACACACACACATACACACATACACATACTCATACACACACTCACCACTCTAATAAACTTATTAACCCCTAAACCACCGCTCATGGACCCTGCCGCAACTAAATAAAGTGTTTAACCCCTAAACCGCCGCTTAAATATAATTTAAATAAATCTAAATAGCATAGCATTAAATAAATTATTCATATTTAAAACTAAATACTTACCTATAAAATAAACCCTAAGCTAGCTACAATATAACTAATAGTTACATTGTATCTAGCTTAGGGTTTATTTTTATTTTACAGGCAAGTTTGTATTTATTTTAACTAAGTAGAATAGTTACTAAATAGTTATTAACTATTTAATAACTACCTAGCTAAAATAAATACAAAGTTACCTGTAAAATAAATCCTAACCTAAGTTACAATTACACCTAACACTACACTATAATTAAATTCCCTAAATTAACTACAATAAAATAAAATAAAATAATCTAAAATACCAAAAAAACCCCCACTAAATTACAGAAAATAATAAAAAATTACAAGATTTTTAAACTAATTACACCTAATCTAATCCCCCTAACAAAATAAAAAAAAAACCCAAAATAAAAAAAGCCCTATCCTACACTAAATTACCAATAGCCCTTAAAAGGGCTTTTTGCAGGGCATTGCCCCAAAGTAATCAGCTCTTTTACCTGTAAAAAAAAATTACAAACCCCCCCAACATTAAAACCCTCCACCCACACACCCAACCCTACTCTAAAACCCACCCAATCCCCCCTTAAAAAAACGAACACTGGGGCGGAGCTAACCGCCATTTAGGACAGTCGCATGTTTGTGGAGAAAAGCACAAAAATACTGTGTTATTTGCTCCTTAAACTGTCTTAATCCACTTTTGCGGACTAAACTTTGTGTCCCTGCACAAAAGTGACCTCTTAGAGACTCTTTTGAGGTGTTCTGGCGGCACTTCTCACTTACTTTTGGGCCTTACAACTTGTGACGGAGATCTCCAATACACGGCACTCTCTTCTCAACACCCAAGCTTTTGTCCTCCGGAGGGTTGCGGCTCTGCTCCGGGGACTAGATACCTGTGTGCACTTACTTTGGCCAGCAATAGCAGCGACCTATTTCCCAGTGGAGTGAGACCGGATCGACGTGGAACCTGCTCTGGATGTGTAAGGGGTACCCCTCGCATATACTCCTACCAAGAAGGCCAGCTACACATCACTGCTGCACCGGAGTGTCGGGGCTCCGCTCCGGTGTAGCTACACGACCCAAGCTGCCAGACCGAGTCCTGTGTGAGGCCCTGCTTGTAATTGCGCCTGTGCGCCCACGTGGCTCTTAGCCTTTTCGGATCTGCCGAAGGAGAGAGCCTGAACGGAAGCCTTGTGGAGCCTGTCTCTGTTGGGTAAGAGGACCGCTTGGAAGCCCACACAGAGCCCGGCCACCTCTACCACTCTGGCTGGGAACATCGCCTGCAGCCCAACAAGGTGCGAAATGCCGCCATCTTGCAACATTGGCCTACCGGTCTCACAGTACTTCGCAGCCTGCACTCGATAATCCAGGAGGCCGCATCCCTGTATTACTTTAAGTGAGACCCCTTATGTTTTATACACTGCCCTCCCTCAGCCTCCCCCACCTCTACAACTCTCCTTTATGCACTACAGGGGGTCACGGAATCTACAATCCAGACCTGCCCCATCAGATTAACTTCTCAGGTTCTGGATCCCTATTATAGCCATTTGGGGGTTAAAAACACTAAGTAACTACGTCTCGTAGCCTGTTTTGAGAAAAAAACGAACACTAACCCCTTGAAGATCACCCTACCGTGAGACATCTTCACCCAACCGGGCCGAAGTCCTCAACGAAGCCGGGCGAAGTTGTCCTCCAGACGGACAGAAGTCTACATCCAAGCCGGGCAGAAGAGGTCCTCCAAATGGGCAGAAGTCTTCATCCAGACGGCATCTTCTATCTTCATCCATCCGGCCCGGAGCGGGTCCATCTTCAAGACATCCGACGCAGAGGATCCTCTTCATCCGGAGTCTTCTTGAACAATGACGGGTCCTTTAAGTGACGTCATCCAAGATGGCATCCCTTCAATTAAGGTAGGAAAAATCCTATTGGTTGATGCAATCAGCCAATAGGATTGAACTTCAATCCTATTGGTTGATCCAATCAGCCAATAGGATTGAGCTTGCATTCTTTTGGCTGATTGGAACAGACACAAACACACACTCTCTCATACACACACATACTTACTTTCTCACACACACACACACTATCTCTCATACACTCAAATATACTCACTCTCACACACACACATACATACTCACTCTCTCACACACAAACATACTCACTCTCTCTCTCTCACACACACACACACACACACACACACTCTCTCTCTCTCTCTCTCTCTCACACACACACACTCTCTCATACACACACATACATACTCACTCTCTCTCACACACACAAACACATACATACTCACTCTCTCATACACACACAAACATACTCACTCTCTCTCACACACACAAACACATACATACTCACTCTCTCTCTCTCTCACACACTCTCTCTCATACACACACATACATACTCACTCTCTCTCACACACACACTATCTCTCACACACACAAACATACTCACTCTCACACACACACATACATACTCACTCTCTCTCACACACACACTCTCTCTCATACACACACATACATACTCACGATCTCTCTCACACACACACTCTCTCTCACACACACACATACTCATTCTCTTTCTCACACACACACATATTCACTCTATCTCTCTCTCAAACACACACACTCTCTCACACACTCACTCACACACTCTCTCTCTCTCTCGCACACACACACACACACACACACATACTCATTCTCTCTCTCACACACACACATACTCATTCTCTCTCTCACACGCACACATACATACTCACTCTATCTCTCTCTATCTCAAACACACGCACTCTCTCACACACTCACTCACTCACACACACACATAGAAATGTTTTCTGCACACAAAGGGGTCGATTTACGAAGCAGCGGTTACTGCTTCTGACCCACTCCGCTTCAGGTCCCCTACTCCTCTGAGATGGCAGACAGCAATCAGCCTGATCACGTACGATCAGGTTTAATGACACCCCCTGCTAGCGGCCGCGAATATGCAGGGGGCGGCATTGCACAAGTATTTCACTAGAAATGCTTGTGCAATGATAAATGCTGTCGGCATTTATCATGTCCGTCCGCACATTAGTAAATCGGCCTCAAAGAGTTAAAGTTTAATGGGGGGGTTTTACCCCCCAAAAAAGACAGCAGGCCTTTACCTATCTCTCACATGGTATTTATCCACAGCAAAACTAAAAGGGCAGTGTTTAAATTAAAGTTAAACTATCTGCAAGAAAATAACGAATTTGGTTGCCCTTTATAAATAATAATAATAATAATAATAAAATGATTCTAAAAATAAAATGTGCTGCTAAATCTGTAAAGCACCTTCTCAGCATGATTCTTATTATTAGCATTTGTAATCCCCAGAGAAAGGCAAGAAGTAATTTGTGAAATGTGTTGGTTGTACAGCAAGTGTGAGCTAGGGTTATGCAGAAAATGAATAACAAAAGATAAGGAGGTTCAAGTGCCACATTTTTGCTTTGTGATTTGAACAATACTGACTTTAACTCTTGTGGAATTAACGTACTGGCCTCACTCATTGAAATTCTTCTGAATTCAAATAATTAATCTGATCAGACCTCGGGGTAACCGGGTCTAACCTCAGCAGGACTGACACAGACCATCATTCTTCTGATGTCAATAAACTGTTTATTAGTAACTTGTTTAATGATAAGAACGTGATCAGACCTGAGGGTTACTGGTTCTATCTCCAGCAGAGCTGACACAGACCATCATCCTTTTGATGTCAATAAACTGTTTATTAGTAACTTGATTAATGATAAGAACCTGATTAGACCTCAGAGTTACTGGTTGTATCTCCAGCAGGACTGACCCAACCCATCATCCTTCTGATGTCAATAAACTGTTTATTAGTAACTTGTTTAATGATAAGAACCTGATCAGACCTCAGGGTTACTGGTTGTATCTCCAGCAGGACTGACAAAGCCTATCATCCTTCTGATGTCAATAAACTGTTTATTAGTAACTTGTTTAATGATAAGAACCTGATCAGACCTCAGGGTTACTGGTTCTATCTCCAGCAGGACTGACACAGACCATCATCCTTCTGATGTCAATAAACTATTAGTAACTTGTTTAATGATAAGAACCTGATTAGACCTCAGGGTTACTGGTTCTATCTCCAGCAGGACTGACACAGACCATCATCCTTCTGATGTCAATAAACTGTTTATTAGTAACTTGATTAATGATAAGAACCTGATTAGACCTCAGGGTTACTGGTTCTATCTCCAGCAGGACTGACACAGACCATCATCCTTCTGATGTCAATAAACTGTTTATTAGTAACTTGATTAATGATAAGAACCTGATTAGACCTCAGGGTTACTGGTTCTATCTCCAGCAGGACTGACCCAGCCCATCATCCTTCTGATTTCAATAAACTGTTTATTAGTAACTTGATTAATGATAAGAACCTGATCAGACCTCTGGGTTACTGGTTCTATCTCCAGCAGGACTGACAAAGCCTATCATCCTTCTGATGTCAATAAACTGTTTATTAGTAACTTGATTAATGATAAGAACCTGATCAGACCTCAGGGTTACTGGTTCTATCTCCAGCAGGACTGACCCAGCCTATCATCCTTCTGATGTCAATAAACTGTTTATTAGTAACTTGATTAATGATAAGAACCTGATCAGACCTCAGGGTTACTGCTGTAGCTCTAGCAGGGTCTGATCAGCTTATTATTGTTTCATAGGTATAAAATATTACTACATTGCCCTATTATAAGGACCTGTGCAGATCTGCAGGTTACTGATTAAGCACCAACAGGACATATTTAACCTATCATCTGCTGAGGGCAATAAACTGATTATTATTCATTTGACTTATGATAATAACCTGATCAGAACTCAGTGTTCTAGCCCCAGAAAGGCAGACAGCAAGAAACAATATAAATTATTTTGTATAATTAGAATACCTGTTACTTACCAGCTTCCTAGCAATGCTGTACATTTTCTTACAGAATTCTCTACCACAGAAATTGTTAAATGAATATAATAAATACAATCCTTGTAGCTATTTCACATTGATGAAACATTTGCTGCATCTTAAAAAATAACAAGCAGAAATGTGCAGCCTTGAAATCCTTCCATCTCCTCTCAAGGTAATTTTACAGAAGCTTTTCTCAACCTGTTTACAAGAAGGAGCTATTGTTACAGAGTAATAAACATGTCAAACAGAAACCCTAATATATGATTATAAAACCTATATAAGATGAGGACTCACATTGCATTTTGATAATGAATATGGGTCGCACGCCTGCTACATAGTGTTTAGCTATAAATGAATCTTCGTCATAATAATATTTTTTTCTCACTGACGCTGCAAGGGTAGCTGAGCTCTACGTGTCAGAATCATGGAATTGGCCGGGACCATATAAATCTCTTTCTATAATTAAGTTACCTCTGTGATAACGCCGTTGAGTGATAGCCATATGTGATGGCCGGAGGAACCATAATGCTTTGTTGTATGACTATCAATCAGAAAAGCAAGGTCCATTTCATAGACGCCATAGCAAAGACACAATCTCCTTGTAACTCAGGGTACTCCGCTTGTCGTCGTGAGTTATTGTCCTCATTGTGCAAATAGGTTGTTGTTTTAATGGTTGAAGCTATCTGTGAATTTGGAACTTTAGCTTAGACTAAAGAGGATTACAAACTAGTAAACAGAGATAAAAAAAGAAAATCTGGTACTAAAAATCAGTAGCAGGTTTTTTTTAGGTAATTACATTTGTTTTTATAGCACCCCCAAAGTACAGGTGTGCAGCTGCCCTGAATTTACAAGCTAGTGCCTTTCTTACATTACCTCTACAAAGAGTTAAAAGTGGGGTGGGGATAACAATAAAGGTAGAAAAAGAAGAGGTTTCCCATCTGTACTGCCTGCACCCTTCAAATAAAGAAAACAGACATAAGCAGCAGATCACTGTATAGCACATTTACGTGTTTTTCTGCAGAAAACTTCAATAAACAGATTTAATGCTGGAGCAGAGGATTCTGGGTAAAAATATGCTACTGTTCTCCATAATGCCTCACCTTTTGGTTTCCTGTAACCATTTTAGCGAGTTCCCACATGCCAGTGCAGCATTAGTCTAGTGGAGACGGCGGAGGAGTTCTATCTTCATCCTAGTGGAGACGGCGGAGGTCTTCTATCTTCATCCTAGTGGAGACAGCAGAGGTCTTCTATCTTCATCCTAGTGGAGACAGTGGAGGTTTTATATCTTCATCCTAGTGGAGACGGTGGAGGTCTTCTATCTTCATCCTAGTGGAGAAGGCAGAGGTTTTCTATCTTCACCCTAGTGGAGACGGCAGAGGTCTTCTATCTTCATCCTAGTGGAGACGGTGGAGGTCTTCTATCTTCATCCTAGTGGAGATGGCAGAGGTTTTCTATCTTCATCCTAGTGGAGACAGCGGAGGTCTTCTATCTTCATCCTATTGGAGACGGCAGAGGTTTTCTATCTTTATCTTATAGAGACGACAGAGGTTTTCTATCTTCATCATAGTGGAGACGGCAGAGGTTTTCTATCTTCATCCTAGTGGAGACGGTGGAGGTCTTCTATCTTCATCCTAGTGGAGACGGCAGAGGTCTTCTATCTTCATCCTAGTAAAGATGGTGGAGGTCTTCTATCTTCATCCTAGTGGAGACGGCAAATGTCTTCTATCTTCATCCTAGTAAAGATGGTGGAGGTTTCCTATCTTCATCCTAGTGAAGACAGTGGAGGTCTTCTATCTTCATCCTAGTGGAGACTGCAGAGGTCTTCTATCTTCATCCTAGTGGAGACGGCGGAGGTGTTCTATCTTCATCCTAGTGGAGATGGCGGAGGTCTTCTATCTTCATCCTAGTGGAGACGACGGAGGTCTTCTATCTTTAACTAGCTCCATCCATATTCTTTTCTACTTAAATTCTGATCTTACGTCCAAAATGTCATTTTCATTGCGGTCACCTGCCGCACACTGAATTTTGAAAGCGAGGTACCTCCTTTATTATTGAAGAATGGTTTATACAATCTAGTATAGAAGCAGAGTCTGCAGCATATTATAAACAACCATAACATCTGCTATAGACATACATCATAAAGAAAGATGAGCACTCAGAATAATCTAATGAATATAGACAGGAAATCCTTTACAGACAGATAGACGGCCCAGGTCATACAGACTGGTGCAGATAGGGTTGCCACCCAGCTGTTATGTTACAGACACCGGATCAGATTACAAGACGTGCGCTAATATTAGCGCAGGATGCTATAAGCAATATCATGAGTGTGATTATTACAAGTTGAAAGTAAAATGTTGTGCTTGAGTTAAAAGAAATATTCTTGCAACACATCAAACACACATGTAAATAAACTACCCTTATATATAAATTAAATATCAATAAAAATATTTTATAAGGGTTAAAAGGAATATGTTATATGACAAGGTATTTGACTGGAAAGGACTATTAAATATAAATAAATATATATACATATATATATATATATATATATATATATATATATATATACACCTAAACATATTTAGACATATAAATATACATATGTGTGTGTGTGTGTATATATATTCCAGAAAGAAGCAAGCACTCACTGGCGTTTTTCAATAAGCAAAGTATTTACTATAAACAGTACATTAGTGAACATTTTTGGGCTGTAGCCCGTCCTCAGACTTACGGGCTACGGCCCGAAAACATTCACTAATGTACTGTTTATAGTAAATACTTTGCTTATTGAAAAACGCCAGTGAGTGCTTGCTTCTTTATGGAATATATACTATTGTTTGGCAAAGCACCCTGGGAGCTGGCTTAATGAGTGTGTGCTGGGTTCCTGGACTCTGTTATATATATATATATAAGTCCAAAAGGAAAAAAGTGAATGGCTCCAGCACTGTTTCTTTAAAAGTGAAAAAACCTTTATTAAGGTGACAAAATGAACAGACAGCTTTTAAAGAAACAGTGCTGGAGCCATTCACTTTTTTCCTTTTGGACTTATATATGAGAGGTGAGCAGGACCCTCTGGCTACCGTGCACTTTGCTAACCAACTGTGAACTGTTACTTGTGCTGGACCTATTGCTCTCTTTGTATATATATATATATATAAATATATATATATATATATATATATATATATATACACACTTTTGAACCCTTTCCAGTCAAACACCTTTAAACATGCAATATAATTTTAAATATTATCTTATATATTTCATTGTGTTTTTAAACCTGTGCTCTTCCCTTAGAAGAAATCTTTTTTTTTTTAAATATATATATATATATATATATAAAATTATTATTTTATATTATTTCATAAAATATATACCTATACCTATATATATAGTAAATTACTCACAGACCAGCACTCCCAATTTGTTAGCAGCTTCCAGGGTGCTCTTAAACATCCAGATACAGTCAATCCAATAGAAAGGCACTCACCGGTATTGAAGAAATAGTTTTCTTTATTAGTGAGGTTTCGGGGAGTTTAACCCCTTCCTCAGACCATAAAAAAACATGTTTTTTATGGTCTGAGGGAGGGTTTAAACTCCCAAAAGGTCACTAATAAAAAAAAAACCTATTTCTTCAATACCGGTGAGTGCCTTTCTATTGGATTGACTGTATATATATATATATATATATATATATATATATATATATTTATATATATAGGTATATACATATTGAGAGGCTGTCATCTCTGCCCTCCAAAGGAGCCGTATTCAAGATGATGAGTATAAGCTGTGTTTTATAGTGTTAGTATCTGGTGCTTCATCACTGTCTCCAGGGAGGACATACACCCAGCTTACTCGTGAGCCAGAAAATTACTCAGCAACAATATTCATCTATACAATATATTGCACAACCTATACAACCTGTGCAACCAGGAACACCTCCAATACAACCTGTGCAACCACAAACAACTCCAATACAATCTGTGCAACCAGGAACACCTCCAATACAACCTGTGCAACCACAAACAACTCCAATACAATCTGTGCAACCACGAACACCTCCAATACAACCTATGCAACCATGAACACCTCCAATACAACCTGTGCAACCACAAACAACTCCAATACAACCTGTGCAACCACAAACAACTCCAATACAATCTGTGCAACCACGAACACCTCCAATACAACCTGTGCCACCACGCCCACCTCCAATACAACCTGTGCAACCACAAACAACTCCAATACAATCTGTGCAACCACGAACACCTCCAATACAACCTGTGCCACCACGCCCACCTCCAATGCAACCTTAGTCACCACGACCACCTCCAATGGTATCTCTGCCTCCACCACCTTCAATGTAACCTGTGCGATCACTACCACCAATAGAACCTGTGCCACTATGGTCACCAATGCAATCAGTGCCAGCGATATAAACAAGCCTACCACCACTTCCAATGCAATCAGTTCTACCTTGTCCACCAATGCTACTGTGGCCAGAATAGCAAACAAGCCCACCCCCACCTCCAATGCAAACTGTGCCACAAGCTTAGGAAATTCATGATGCCATTGGTTAGGTTGAACTCATGATTGGAACCATGCATGACATTAATCATTACAATAGCAGTATACAAATTCAAAAACAAATTACTAGAGAACTACAAGCCATCTGACGATTTAAGAGCATCACTATGTGAACAAATTGATAACATAACACCCTAATGTTGCCCATAGCAGAGACACTTGAAGGACATAGGGGATCAACTGCAACTGCAGACACGTATGCTTCTAGTATAGAGCCTACACCCAACACCAGAGCACATGGGTACAGCAAGTTGTGTGGCTGGGTCTTCTACTTCCATAGCACCTCCTAGTGTTTAAATACCTTATGCCAATCCTCCTGCAGCTTCACATTTATTTTCCTCGATCCTCATGTAATGTTCCCTAAACAACAGCACAAACAAACAAACCTCACACCCCTCAAAGACCCCCCCCCAGAAAAAACAATTTCTTTAAAAAGTCAGGAAATGAAAATGTAGTACAGTACAGCCTTGTGTTTGCTGTCTTATGTTAGCAAATATGTTGCAATTGCATATATCTTCTATATTACATATTTTGAAATAGAATGTCAAGGACTGAAAAGCAATTTGTTGTTGTGTTAAATGTTTATCTATTAACCCCTTAATGACCACAATGTACCCTGTATGTCACTGGTCGTTAAGGGTTTTTCAGGACATAATAGCACAAGTCTAGCAAGAACACGCTATTAATGCCCTCCCTCCAGCAGGCTTTGTGGAATAGAGCAGTCTCAACACTGGTGGCAAGACCGCGCTATAAAACAATCAAGTCCCAAAAAAAGGCCAGCGACATACAGGGTACGTCGCTGGTCCTTAAGGGGTTAACATGTGTTTAAAACATTTGCATTTAAGTAAGTAAGTAGACTATGCTTTGTGTATGTTTTTTATGTTTTAAGGTATATTGAAAAATGTCATTAAAGTTAAGATAAAATACCAATAACATTTTATTTAAAGGGACAGTCTACTCCAGAATTTTTATTGTTAAAAAAGATAGATAATCCCTTTATTACACATTCCCCATTTTTGCATACCCAGCACTGTTATATTTATATACTTTTTACCTCTGGGATTACCTTGTATCTAAGCCTCTGTAGACTGCCCCTTATCTCAGTTCTTTTGACAGACTTGTATTTTAGCCAATCAGTGCTAACTCCTCACGCGTTATCTATATGGAACAGATGAACTAACGCTCTCTAGATGTGAAAACTGTGGTAGCCCTTAACGGCTTAGAAATTAGCATATGAGCATACCTAGGTTTAGCTTTCAATACCAAGAGAACAAAGAAAATATAACTGTAAAAGTAAATTGAAAAGTTGTTTAAAATGACATGCCCTAGCTGAATCATAAGTTTTATTTTGACTAGACTGTCCCTTTAATTTAAAAGGCAGTAAAGGCAAAATTAAAGTTAATTGAACTGGACAGAGCATCATTTAAAAAAAAAAAAACTAATTTTATTTTATCATCAATTTTGCTTAGTTCTCTTGGTATCCTTTGTTAAAGAGTATTCATAGGTGAGCTCAGGAGTGTGCACGTGTCTCTAGCCGTCCGGCAGCTGTGTTTATAGCCATGTTATACATAGGGGCATATTTATCAAGC